>NC_134856.1:145014988-145021001 GCF_049852395.1 Peromyscus maniculatus bairdii
GGGTTAGGGTTAGGGTTAGGGTTAGGGTTAGGGTTAGGGTTAGGGTTAGGGTTAGGGTTAGGGTTAGGGTTAGGGTTAGGGTTAGGGTTAGGGTTAGGGTTAGGGTTAGGGTTAGGGTTAGGGTTAGGGTTAGGGTTAGGGTTAGGGTTAGGGTTAGGGTTAGGGTTAGGGTTAGGGTTAGGGTTAGGGTTAGGGTTAGGGTTAGGGTTAGGGTTAGGGTTAGGGTTAGGGTTAGGGTTAGGGTTAGGGTTAGGGTTAGGGTTAGGGTTAGGGTTAGGGTTAGGGTTAGGGTTAGGGTTAGGGTTAGGGTTAGGGTTAGGGTTAGGGTTAGGGTTAGGGTTAGGGTTAGGGTTAGGGTTAGGGTTAGGGTTAGGGTTAGGGTTAGGGTTAGGGTTAGGGTTAGGGTTAGGGTTAGGGTTAGGGTTAGGGTTAGGGTTAGGGTTAGGGTTAGGGTTAGGGTTAGGGTTAGGGTTAGGGTTAGGGTTAGGGTTAGGGTTAGGGTTAGGGTTAGGGTTAGGGTTAGGGTTAGGGTTAGGGTTAGGGTTAGGGTTAGGGTTAGGGTTAGGGTTAGGGTTAGGGTTAGGGTTAGGGTTAGGGTTAGGGTTAGGGTTAGGGTTAGGGTTAGGGTTAGGGTTAGGGTTAGGGTTAGGGTTAGGGTTAGGGTTAGGGTTAGGGTTAGGGTTAGGGTTAGGGTTAGGGTTAGGGTTAGGGTTAGGGTTAGGGTTAGGGTTAGGGTTAGGGTTAGGGTTAGGGTTAGGGTTAGGGTTAGGGTTAGGGTTAGGGTTAGGGTTAGGGTTAGGGTTAGGGTTAGGGTTAGGGTTAGGGTTAGGGTTAGGGTTAGGGTTAGGGTTAGGGTTAGGGTTAGGGTTAGGGTTAGGGTTAGGGTTAGGTTAGGGTTAGGGTTAGGGTTAGGGTTAGGGTTAGGGTTAGGGTTAGGGTTAGGGTTAGGGTTAGGGTTAGGGTTAGGGTTAGGGTTAGGGTTAGGGTTAGGGTTAGGGTTAGGGTTAGGGTTAGGGTTAGGGTTAGGGTTAGGGTTAGGGTTAGGGTTAGGGTTAGGGTTAGGGTTAGGGTTAGGGTTAGGGTTAGGGTTAGGGTTAGGGTTAGGGTTAGGGTTAGGGTTAGGGTTAGGGTTAGGGTTAGGGTTAGGGTTAGGGTTAGGGTTAGGGTTAGGGTTAGGGTTAGGGTTAGGGTTAGGGTTAGGGTTAGGGTTAGGGTTAGGGTTAGGGTTAGGGTTAGGGTTAGGGTTAGGGTTAGGGTTAGGGTTAGGGTTAGGGTTAGGGTTAGGGTTAGGGTTAGGGTTAGGGTTAGGGTTAGGGTTAGGGTTAGGGTTAGGGTTAGGGTTAGGGTTAGGGTTAGGGTTAGGGTTAGGGTTAGGGTTAGGGTTAGGGTTAGGGTTAGGGTTAGGGTTAGGGTTAGGGTTAGGGTTAGGGTTAGGGTTAGGGTTAGGGTTAGGGTTAGGGTTAGGTTAGGGTTAGGGTTAGGGTTAGGGTTAGGGTTAGGGTTAGGGTTAGGGTTAGGGTTAGGGTTAGGGTTAGGGTTAGGGTTAGGGTTAGGGTTAGGGTTAGGGTTAGGGTTAGGGTTAGGGTTAGGGTTAGGGTTAGGGTTAGGGTTAGGGTTAGGGTTAGGGTTAGGGTTAGGGTTAGGGTTAGGGTTAGGGTTAGGGTTAGGGTTAGGGTTAGGGTTAGGGTTAGGGTTAGGGTTAGGGTTAGGGTTAGGGTTAGGGTTAGGGTTAGGGTTAGGGTTAGGGTTAGGGTTAGGGTTAGGGTTAGGGTTAGGGTTAGGGTTAGGGTTAGGGTTAGGGTTAGGGTTAGGGTTAGGGTTAGGGTTAGGGTTAGGGTTAGGGTTAGGGTTAGGGTTAGGGTTAGGGTTAGGGTTAGGGTTAGGGTTAGGGTTAGGGTTAGGGTTAGGGTTAGGGTTAGGGTTAGGGTTAGGGTTAGGGTTAGGGTTAGGGTTAGGGTTAGGGTTAGGGTTAGGGTTAGGGTTAGGGTTAGGGTTAGGGTTAGGGTTAGGGTTAGGGTTAGGGTTAGGGGTTAGGGTTAGGGTTAGGGTTAGGGTTAGGGTTAGGGTTAGGGTTAGGGTTAGGGTTAGGGTTAGGGTTAGGGTTAGGGTTAGGGTTAGGGTTAGGGTTAGGGTTAGGGTTAGGGTTAGGGTTAGGGTTAGGGTTAGGGTTAGGGTTAGGGTTAGGGTTAGGGTTAGGGTTAGGGTTAGGGTTAGGGTTAGGGTTAGGGTTAGGGTTAGGGTTAGGGTTAGGGTTAGGGTTAGGGTTAGGGTTAGGGTTAGGGTTAGGGTTAGGGTTAGGGTTAGGGTTAGGGTTAGGGTTAGGGTTAGGGTTAGGGTTAGGGTTAGGGTTAGGGTTAGGGTTAGGGTTAGGGTTAGGGTTAGGGTTAGGGTTAGGGTTAGGGTTAGGGTTAGGGTTAGGGTTAGGGTTAGGGTTAGGGTTAGGGTTAGGGTTAGGGTTAGGGTTAGGGTTAGGGTTAGGGTTAGGGTTAGGGTTAGGGTTAGGGTTAGGGTTAGGGTTAGGGTTAGGGTTAGGGTTAGGGTTAGGGTTAGGGTTAGGGTTAGGGTTAGGGTTAGGGTTAGGGTTAGGGTTAGGGTTAGGGTTAGGGTTAGGGTTAGGGTTAGGGTTAGGGTTAGGGTTAGGGTTAGGGTTAGGGTTAGGGTTAGGGTTAGGGTTAGGGTTAGGGTTAGGGTTAGGGTTAGGGTTAGGGTTAGGGTTAGGGTTAGGGTTAGGGTTAGGGTTAGGGTTAGGGTTAGGGTTAGGGTTAGGGTTAGGGTTAGGGTTAGGGTTAGGGTTAGGGTTAGGGTTAGGGTTAGGGTTAGGGTTAGGGTTAGGGTTAGGGTTAGGGTTAGGGTTGGGTTAGGGTTAGGGTTAGGGTTAGGGTTAGGGTTAGGGTTAGGGTTAGGGTTAGGGTTAGGGTTAGGGTTAGGGTTAGGGTTAGGGTTAGGGTTAGGGTTAGGGTTAGGGTTAGGGTTAGGGTTAGGGTTAGGGTTAGGGTTAGGGTTAGGGTTAGGGTTAGGGTTAGGGTTAGGGTTAGGGTTAGGGTTAGGGTTAGGGTTAGGGTTAGGGTTAGGGTTAGGGTTAGGGTTAGGGTTAGGGTTAGGGTTAGGGTTAGGGTTAGGGTTAGGGTTAGGGTTAGGGTTAGGGTTAGGGTTAGGGTTAGGGTTAGGGTTAGGGTTAGGGTTAGGGTTAGGGTTAGGGTTAGGGTTAGGGTTAGGGTTAGGGTTAGGGTTAGGGTTAGGGTTAGGGTTAGGGTTAGGGTTAGGGTTAGGGTTAGGGTTAGGGTTAGGGTTAGGGTTAGGGTTAGGGTTAGGGTTAGGGTTAGGGTTAGGGTTAGGGTTAGGGTTAGGGTTAGGGTTAGGGTTAGGGTTAGGGTTAGGGTTAGGGTTAGGGTTAGGGTTAGGGTTAGGGTTAGGGTTAGGGTTAGGGTTAGGGTTAGGGTTAGGGTTAGGGTTAGGGTTAGGGTTAGGGTTAGGGTTAGGGTTAGGGTTAGGGTTAGGGTTAGGGTTAGGGTTAGGGTTAGGGTTAGGGTTAGGGTTAGGGTTAGGGTTAGGGTTAGGGTTAGGGTTAGGGTTAGGGTTAGGGTTAGGGTTAGGGTTAGGGTTAGGGTTAGGGTTAGGGTTAGGGTTAGGGTTAGGGTTAGGGTTAGGGTTAGGGTTAGGGTTAGGGTTAGGGTTAGGGTTAGGGTTAGGGTTAGGGTTAGGGTTAGGGTTAGGGTTAGGGTTAGGGTTAGGGTTAGGGTTAGGGTTAGGGTTAGGGTTAGGGTTAGGGTTAGGGTTAGGGTTAGGGTTAGGGTTAGGGTTAGGGTTAGGGTTAGGGTTAGGGTTAGGGTTAGGGTTAGGGTTAGGGTTAGGGTTAGGGTTAGGGTTAGGGTTAGGGTTAGGGTTAGGGGTTAGGGTTAGGGTTAGGGTTAGGGTTAGGGTTAGGGTTAGGGTTAGGGTTAGGGTTAGGGTTAGGGTTAGGGTTAGGGTTAGGGTTAGGGTTAGGGTTAGGGTTAGGGTTAGGGTTAGGGTTAGGGTTAGGGTTAGGGTTAGGGTTAGGGTTAGGGTTAGGGTTAGGGTTAGGGTTAGGGTTAGGGTTAGGGTTAGGGTTAGGGTTAGGGTTAGGGTTAGGGTTAGGGTTAGGGTTAGGGTTAGGGTTAGGGTTAGGGTTAGGGTTAGGGTTAGGGTTAGGGTTAGGGTTAGGGTTAGGGTTAGGGTTAGGGTTAGGGTTAGGGTTAGGGTTAGGGTTAGGGTTAGGGTTAGGGTTAGGGTTAGGGTTAGGGTTAGGGTTAGGGTTAGGGTTAGGGTTAGGGTTAGGGTTAGGGTTAGGGTTAGGGTTAGGGTTAGGGTTAGGGTTAGGGTTAGGGTTAGGGTTAGGGTTAGGGTTAGGGTTAGGGTTAGGGTTAGGGTTAGGGTTAGGGTTAGGGTTAGGGTTAGGGTTAGGGTTAGGGTTAGGGTTAGGGTTAGGGTTAGGGTTAGGGTTAGGGTTAGGGTTAGGGTTAGGGTTAGGGTTAGGGTTAGGGTTAGGGTTAGGGTTAGGGTTAGGGTTAGGGTTAGGGTTAGGGTTAGGGTTAGGGTTAGGGTTAGGGTTAGGGTTAGGGTTAGGGTTAGGGTTAGGGTTAGGGTTAGGGTTAGGGTTAGGGTTAGGGTTAGGGTTAGGGTTAGGGTTAGGGTTAGGGTTAGGGTTAGGGTTAGGGTTAGGGTTAGGGTTAGGGTTAGGGTTAGGGTTAGGGTTAGGGTTAGGGTTAGGGTTAGGGTTAGGGTTAGGGTTAGGGTTAGGGTTAGGGTTAGGGTTAGGGTTAGGGTTAGGGTTAGGGTTAGGGTTAGGGTTAGGGTTAGGGTTAGGGTTAGGGTTAGGGTTAGGGTTAGGGTTAGGGTTAGGGTTAGGGTTAGGGTTAGGGTTAGGGTTAGGGTTAGGGTTAGGGTTAGGGTTAGGGTTAGGGTTAGGGTTAGGGTTAGGGTTAGGGTTAGGGTTAGGGTTAGGGTTAGGGTTAGGGTTAGGGTTAGGGTTAGGGTTAGGGTTAGGGTTAGGGTTAGGGTTAGGGTTAGGGTTAGGGTTAGGGTTAGGGTTAGGGTTAGGGTTAGGGTTAGGGTTAGGGTTAGGGTTAGGGTTAGGGTTAGGGTTAGGGTTAGGGTTAGGGTTAGGGTTAGGGTTAGGGTTAGGGTTAGGGTTAGGGTTAGGGTTAGGGTTAGGGTTAGGGTTAGGGTTAGGGTTAGGGTTAGGGTTAGGGTTAGGGTTAGGGTTAGGGTTAGGGTTAGGGGTTAGGGTTAGGGTTAGGGTTAGGGTTAGGGTTAGGGTTAGGGTTAGGGTTAGGGTTAGGGTTAGGGTTAGGGTTAGGGTTAGGGTTAGGGTTAGGGTTAGGGTTAGGGTTAGGGTTAGGGTTAGGGTTAGGGTTAGGGTTAGGGTTAGGGTTAGGGTTAGGGTTAGGGTTAGGGTTAGGGTTAGGGTTAGGGTTAGGGTTAGGGTTAGGGTTAGGGTTAGGGTTAGGGTTAGGGTTAGGGTTAGGGTTAGGGTTAGGGTTAGGGTTAGGGTTAGGGTTAGGGTTAGGGTTAGGGTTAGGGTTAGGGTTAGGGTTAGGGTTAGGGTTAGGGTTAGGGTTAGGGTTAGGGTTAGGGTTAGGGTTAGGGTTAGGGTTAGGGTTAGGGTTAGGGTTAGGGTTAGGGTTAGGGTTAGGGTTAGGGTTAGGGTTAGGGTTAGGGTTAGGGTTAGGGTTAGGGTTAGGGTTAGGGTTAGGGTTAGGGTTAGGGTTAGGGTTAGGGTTAGGGTTAGGGTTAGGGTTAGGGTTAGGGTTAGGGTTAGGGTTAGGGTTAGGGTTAGGGTTAGGGTTAGGGTTAGGGTTAGGGTTAGGGTTAGGGTTAGGGTTAGGGTTAGGGTTAGGGTTAGGGTTAGGGTTAGGGTTAGGGTTAGGGTTAGGGTTAGGGTTAGGGTTAGGGTTAGGGTTAGGGTTAGGGTTAGGGTTAGGGTTAGGGTTAGGGTTAGGGTTAGGGTTAGGGTTAGGGTTAGGGTTAGGGTTAGGGTTAGGGTTAGGGTTAG
>NC_134857.1:0-150000 GCF_049852395.1 Peromyscus maniculatus bairdii
TATTTTTACCATCTAGACTCTGGGGCTAAGGAACATTTAAGATTACAGAGTGATATAGACAAAGTTGATGGACTTGATTAATTGGGTTCTTCCTTCCTTCCTTTTTTCCTTTCTTCCTTTCTTTACTCTTCTTCTTCTTCTTCTTCTTCTTCTTCTTCTTCTTCTTCTTCTTCTTCTTCTTCTTCTTCTTCTTCTTCTTCCTCTTCTTCTTCTTCTTCTCCTCCTCCTCCTCCTCCTTCTTCTTTTTGCCAGCTGGAATAACCTGAAAATAGCCAATTGAAGGCCTTTTAACAAAAACATTTAATGTATTTTTGTTTTCATATGTGAAGAAAAAAGTTGCGAGTTTGTTTTTCCTTTCTCTTTAGTGTGTGTGTGTGTGTGTGTGTGTGTGTGTGTGTGTGTGTACCAATTATGCACATGTGCAAGTCAGAGGACATCTTTCTGTTCTCCCTTTCCACCATGTAGGCTCTAGGAATCAAACTCAGGCCATCGGGCTTGGCTGTAAGCACTTTAACCAGGTGAGCCATCTTGCCAACTCTAGTTTTATGTATAATGATAAAAATTAAAGTCTGAAAAGTGCCTTTCCATAAGAAGATAGCTAAATTTTTTGTTAAATATGATATTTTATGATTACTTATTAATGACCAAAGCCAACATTAAATTCAAGGTCTCTGGAGCATCTAGTTTTTAATTACCTGCTTCAGAGACACACAGAAAATACTTGTGTGCCTAACAGCAAGATTTCATGCAGCAGCATCATAAGAGATTTCATGATTTCTGCATCATTTTATTTTAGGGTGTCCTTAATGTCCAGGACCATTAATGTCCTCATGTGAAATGGTGTCTTTTCAAAATGTCAGAATTTATTGACTAGTGATAAATTCACAACCTGCATGAATTTTGTTGACTTCAATGTGCCAAGTAGCCATGACTCCACTTGACAGCTGGCCATTGGTAAACTTGGTTTATTTTATTCTAATTCCAACATGTAAATATATGTGTAGGCACAGAACACCTGCAAAAGAAGTAACCATGTTCAAGGAGTCCAAAGAGGCCTCAGCAGAGGCAGAGGACTGGGAAAGGGCAGAGTCAGCTCAGTGGTGGGCAGCCAGAGGACAACTGAGTGAAACCCAGAGCCAAGCCAGAGAGAGGGCAGCATAGTTGACCCAAGCTGATGGGTTGAATCCAGTTGTAGAGGCAAGGTGTAGGACCATAGAGTCACAGGGCCATAGAGATGAGATGGGAGACCAGGTCCCGGTGGATGAGTAGACGGGCACAACTCAGGTGGACCATATCAGTGGTGGGGGCCTGTGCTGAATTGGAGAGCACTTGCTGGGAGCATTTGGGAGTTCTCAACCTGTTGGTCCCTTGACGTGCTCACCAGGTGGTCAAATGGCAAGTTGTAAGGTGTCAGCGCTCGCTGCAATGTCCTGTGTCCTCATTTTTATGGGGCCCTGATGTCTGCTTTTCCTGATAGGATTTTAATCAGTTTGCTTTGGTAAACTTATAGGGTGGTGCTCTTTTCACCTTTAGTTGTTGTTATCTGCCAGTCTGTGCCTCCTGGTGGTGCTGGATACGGGGTGGAGTTTACATACATAACAAGGTACTGAGTCCTCCTGCCGAGTCTGCACCACAGCAGAGCCAATAGAGCAAGTTAAACGGAGCCATGGGGGAAAGGTGCTGCTGAGGCTGCTCTTTATCTAACTATGTGGAGTAACTGTAAGAGAGACACAGCCTACTCCACAGTGACTCTTTCAAGATCTGGCTCTGTGCCTGGGATAGGACTTTCCTGAAGTAAACCATGAAGCACATTTGCCTGTGATGTCTTTTCAACACTCTGTTAATATTTTCAATCATTCTAATAAAAGAGAATAAATTATCATCTAATTAAATTAACAACATAGAAGTGCTGTATCTCTTGGGAAATAGACAGTGCTGACTTAGCCTAGTAGCAGAATATTGGTGTACAAAAAATCCTTTGTTGGCATCTTCAGCCAGAGCACAAGGGTATGGGCCTCGTTTGAGGTCACTCCCAATATCACTGAGTGATATCACTTCTGAGTCAAATTCTCCTTCATTTCTGGACTTTCTCTCTCATCTCACAGTGGGCTTGGGTTTTTTGATTTCCCTTGCTCTTTAAAGATTCACCATGATTTCCACAAAATTCAGTTTCTCTGTTCAGGAGTCTATAGCCTTCTGTCATCCAGGCCCCAGGAGTCGAGTCCCTCACTGTGTCCTTAGTCTTTCTAGAGTATTTTCTGTGCATCTCTACTCCAGTCACCATATCTATAAACAGTCATCCCACCCTCCCCTCTTTCTCTGGAGAGTCATTCTTTCATCACCTTATCTCCTTCTCTCTCTGATCTGACAAAGGACTTGATTAGTGGTATCCCTCTTCTCTCTTCAGAGAAACTAAAATGGAGCTTGTGGTGTTCTGCAGAGAATCACCCTCCAAGACACCAAGAAGCATCTGGGACAGGAGAGCTGTCCCTTTGGTTGGCACTGGGGAGGCCCTGTATACTCTCCGGCTCCTGTTGGCCTGTCTTGGCGGCTTACAAGAAGGTTCAGGAACAGATATGTGTTTAGACTATTACATACAATGTGAACAAAAAAAATGTGATCACAGTTAAATGGAAGAGTGGACTCTCAAGCTGTATAAGTGGCACATTAACTCCTAAGTAGTGGATGACTGAATGGATGATTTGACTTGATATTTCAGCTTTGAACTAAATGAATACTGCACATAATTCAGTGGTTAATAATAAATATCATAGGGTTTAGATATTACAAGTTTACATTAAAAACTAACAACAACTTATGGTTGTGGAATTAAATACTATTAGGAACCTACAGTGACCAGCCCTTCAAGCTTTGGCATGGAGAATAAACTAAGCCAATACATTTTTAACATAAAGAGAATGCATGGATGTGTGTTGAAGGTTACAATCTACTGTGAGGCCAAGAGAGACTCAAATAAGATTATGAGGTCACTTTGGAATGGCTGAAAAACATCTTTTTATATTTCCTGTTTTCAGAAACAATTTTGCCAGCACAGCAAAGTGGCTGAAAATAGAATTAATGAGAGCAACAGTTGAGTTGCTTAACTATGTATTCAGTAAGAATTATCCCTAAAGTACAGCAGTGTACATTTATAAGGTAAGAAAAGAGGCATGTGCTAATAATTTTACTATATCCAAGGTATATAGTAAATATACAGCTTGTGTGTCAACTTGACACACAAACTAGGATTATCTGAAAGGAGGAATCCTCAATTCAGAAAATGTCTCCATAAGATCCAGCTGTAGGCAAGCCTGTAGGGTGCTTTCTTACTTAGTGATTGATGTGGCAGGGGCCATCTCTTGGCTGTTGGTGCTGAGTCCCATAAGAAAGCAGGCTGAGCAAGCCAGGGGAAGCAAGCCAGTAAGCAGCACCCTCCATGGCTGTTGCATCAGCTCCTGCCTCCAGGTTCCTGCCCTGTTTGAGTTCCTGTCCTGACTTCATTGATGAACAGCAATGTGGAAGTGTAAGCCAAATAAAGCCTTTCCTTCCCAACTTGCTTTTTGGTCATGGTGTTTCATCACAGCAGTGGAAACCCTAACTAAGACAATAACCAAAATTTTAATTTGAACTAAGTCAGTTTAAATAGATTGAAATCAGAATGTAGTAAACTAACGTAAGAATACAGTCAAAAGAGGCAGTAATATTTATTTTTAAAATGACACATAGATGGGGACTGATTGGAATGATCTTGAATAGTCCTGGCAGGAATAAAGATGTTTGTAGAGACATTCCCACCCTTTCTTTGGCTATCAGACTTAGAGATAAGGCACCCGAGGACCCAAATTTCATTGGACCTCTCTGCTTTTCCCATTGCAGTGGCCAAATCTATCTTGCTGGGCCTGTCCAGGCCCTGGCTCTGACCTTAAACCCTGGTAATACCTCTGCTGTAGACTTTTGAGCTTTGAATATTTTTACTCATCTTCTACAACTCTAAATCATTTCTTTACAAAAACAAAAACTAACAAGAAAATTGCAGCATGAATTGGAGTTGGCTAAAATTGTGTTTAAAAGTTCCTCTTTTGAACAAGATGTGGTGGTTACATCCATGGCTGTATCTACAGGGCATTGTCTATCAGTGTTCTGGGTGATGACTCTGGCCTCCCCAGGTGTCTTAGTTATGGTTTCTATTGCTGTGAAGAGACACCATGATCATAGCAACTCTTATAAAGGAAAACATGTAATTGGGTTGGCTTGCATTTTCAGAGGTTCGGTCCATTATCGTGATGAGACATGGCAGTGTGTGGGCAGACATGATGCTGGAACTGAGAGTCCTTACATCTTGACTCAGAGACAACAGGAAGTGTTCTGTCTCACTGTGCATGGCTTGAGTATATATGAGACCTCAGAGCCCGCCTCCACACTGACACACTTCCTCCAATAAGACCACACCTACTCCAGCAAGGACAGATCTCCTAATAGTGCCACTCCCTTTGTGGACCATTTTCTTTTGAACTACCAAATCAGGGCTCGCCAGCTCTTGCTCAATGAATTCAGATGACACACACACATAGCACAGCAGAGGAGGTAGAGTTTACCACAAAGTAACAGTGGATGAGAATGGCTGGAGGAAGCCCCCTGAAG
Source organism: Peromyscus maniculatus bairdii (assembly GCF_049852395.1). Classification (NCBI taxonomy): domain Eukaryota; kingdom Metazoa; phylum Chordata; class Mammalia; order Rodentia; family Cricetidae; genus Peromyscus; species Peromyscus maniculatus. Next base: position 4,642 of record NC_134857.1, read on the forward strand.
AAAACATTCTCAAGGAGAAAGAGAAGACAATGGCCAGAGAGACCATCATGTTGACCTACATAGTGAGGAAGGCTTTATTTGGTTTTAAAGTTTTTGGAACAGATATATTTCCTGAGGGGTGTTTCATGTCCAGGTGACTGACACAGAGTGACTCTTAAGGGATGGGGAAATGATCTGTCTTTGTCCTTTGCCAAATGACTTCTACTAGGGGTTAACCTTCCATTAACTAGATGTTAATGGTCCTTTGGACCATTCAAAATGCCATATGTCGGGACTGGAGAGTTGTCTCAGTGGTTAGGAGCACTGGCTGTTCTTCCAGGAGACCTGGGTTCCCAGCACCCACATGGCAGCTCACAGCTGTCTGTAACTCCAGTTCCAAGGGGATCTGACACCCTCATGCAGACATACATGCAGACAAAATATGAATGCAAGTGAAATAAATAAATCTAAAAAAAGAAAAGAAAAAACCAGAATGCCATATGTCTACTCAGGAGCAGACATACAATTCAGATCTCATTCTTTTGACCAAAAATCATGTAAGATCACATTGAAAAGAGGGTCAGGGGAGATATCTCAGGTGGTGTGGTGTGGTGGTATGTGCTGGAAATCCCAGCCCTGGGGAAAGGAGACAGGTAGATCCCTGCAGCTAACTGACCAATCAGTCTAGCCTACTGGGCAACTTCCAGGCCACTGAAAAAATCTTGTCTCCAAACAAAACATGCACCTGCAAGTACATAGAAAAATTAAACAAAAAGAAAATAATAATTGAAAAACCTATAGGTAGTTGACTTTTACTGAGAGGAAACAATTTTCCCCTGATGGGCCTCCTTGAAGCCCTGCTGTCTCCCCCTTGCTGCTTTTCTCTGCCTGCTTCTTTCACAGGCAATTTAATTAAAGAGGGGAACATCCTGATTCTTTCTCTATCCTTTTACTTGGCATTTCACATTCTAAGAAGGGACAGTTTTGATGCTTTCCTGGTGACTAAGAGGGGTCTATCTCCAGTGGCCTTCTAGCTTGCTAACTTCTATCTAACCATGTAACATATCAAAATGAAGAAGTATATTAATGAGAAATGTGGCATCCTAGGAAGGCTGGAGGCCAGGGGTACAAGGCAACCAAGTCACCAACAGCTGGCCAGACACAGAGTGGAGCTGTCTAGCTCTCAGTCACAGCTATGTTGTCTCCTCAGGATCAGTCCACTACAGTGTGCTCCCCAGTGCAATTTTCATGAGTTTGTAAAGAGTAAAAGAATATTTCCATCCTACAAAGAAAGTGCTTCTTGTGATACAAAATATAAGTTTATCAAATTCTTTTTTAAAAGGCAAAAACTATAGCATTAAGTGTAAAGGAATAACTATTTCTCAAAGACACCATACAGAATTGAATACAACTCTAACTTTTGCCTATGTTGTAGGGAACACTTAAGAAATAGTAATTATCCTTTAAATTACAATAAGATCAGGAGCCCACATTGCTAAAGGAAAGCCAAGGACAGCATCCCCCCCTTTGGCCAAGATGGAGAAATATAATGCTGTCCAGCTCTTCTCAGGCCCAGAGGAGAATGAGGACTCTGCCTCACAGGCTGTGAGAACCACAGCATCTAACATTTAGTGCTACAGGAGCAGCCAACACCATGGACAAGCCTGTGGAGGATGTCACCCATACCTCACAGGGGCATGCAGACTTCGTGCTCAATGAGAGTGAAAACCGAACTGGAGTGTGGTGCTTTGAAGCCCTGGACAGGAGAAGGGTGCTCCAGGGCACCTGAAGAGAAGTGATGAGTCTCCTTGAGTAATCCCACGAGCTGCCATAACTGAACCCAAAGATAAGCAGGGATTATGTCTGCTCCCTTTAGCAGGGAGTTAATTCAACCAGGAACATTATTTGTAGGGATTAAGTGGGAAAAACTCTCAGTCAGGTCATTTGAGACCTCCCCTGGTTGCAATTATCAATATAACTCATACTTGGCCTTGACTTTAGCCTCTTGTCATTACAAAGGGTAGAGTCAGAGAAGACTGCATTCAAAGGACCAGATTGGACTCTTAAGTTGGACCTCAGTAAATGGATGTAACCCCAAGGGGCTGAGGTGGAAGAGGGTTAGAAAACGCCCCAGATGCATGATGCAGGGGAAGAGCTGCAAATATCCCTCCAAAGAGTTTTTTTTGTTTTGTTTTATTTTGTTTGTTTATTGATTTTACATCCCAATCAAAGTTTCTGCCTTCTCCCAGTTCCTCTCTCCCACTCCCCCAGCCCCGTCCACTCCTCCTCCTCTGTTTCTCCCCAAATATAGGCAGGCTTCCCATGGATATTAGCCAGCCATGGCATATCAAGTTGCAGTGTGAGCAGGTACCTTCTCTTCTATCAAAGCCACATGAGGCAGTCCTGTAGTGGGAGGGGGGTCCCCAAAGCAGGCAACAGAGTCAGAGACAGCCCCTCCTCTCACTGTTAGGAGTCTCACGGGAAGACCAAACTCCACAGCTGTCACATATATGTGGAGGGCCAAGGTCAGTCTCATGCAGGCTCCCTGGTTGTCAATTCAGTCTCTGTGAGCCCCCATGAGCCCAGGTTAATTTATTCTATGGGTTTTCTTGTGATGCCCTTGATCCCACTGGCTCCTACAATTTTTCCTCCACTTCCTCTGCAGGATTCCCCAAGTTCTGACCAAGGCTTGGCTGTAAGTTTCTGTGTCTGTTTCCATCAGTTGCTGGGTGAAGCTTCTCTGATGACAGTTGGGCTAGCCACCAACCTATGAGTACAGCAGAACATCATTAGGAATCATTTCATTGACTTGCAAAAAGGTTTTTTTTAAGAAGTGCACATTTCATCCTTGTTCTGGAGACACTGTGACATTCTTCATGTTGTGTTGGAAGCCAGCTCTGACCTATCTGTCAAAGGGTTCTTGAGGGGAGGAGAGAAATGAGGAGTATCAGATAGAAATATAGATGGAGATGAGGTGAAAGACAGACACAGGATAGCTTTGGGAGGGCCCTGGGTCAATATCCAGCCACCTCAGCTTTATTCATGATGGGATTTTTATATATCAGCAAGTGGAGGAGCAAAAGACTTCCCTGTCTCAAGGTCAAGGTATAAAGTACCAACAAATGTAGACCCTTCAAAACATCTGATAAGGATGCCCTTGACCAAATCATCCTATTATTCAGCCCTGCTGGGCAAAGCAAGCTCAGACTTTCTGACCTTGAGTAAGGCCTTACTAGGGAGCCTCTGTGGGGCCCCACAATGTTCGGATTTTAGTAGTCTTGCTCCACGCAGCAATGCCAGTATGAAGATCATTCAGAAATAGAGTATAAAGTAAGAGACAAAATTAACAACACCTTTGAGGCACAGAACAAATACTTTGTGATGATGAAATAATGAAATAAGGGTAAGAAATAAACTCTAATGCTGAGTATACTAGCCTGAAAAGAAGACTTTGTGAGCCATGATTATCTCTTATAACTGAACCAGCAAATCTTTGAGTGGGAAACCCGGTGGATTGGTCAACAAAGCCCATGGTGTCAGAGCTGGAAACTACATTCATCCACTTCATTCTCAGATACCACATTGTGCTCACTATTGAACTTTTAGAACATCTGTGTTGGGGTTTCCATTGCTGTGTAGAGACCCCTTGACCACAGCAACTCTTACAAAGGAAAACATTTAACTGGGGCTAGCTTACAGTTTAAGAGGTTTAGTCTATTATCATCATGATGGGACATGGTGACATGCGGGCAGACATGGTGCTGGAGAAGGAGCTGAGGTTCTACATCTTGATCTAAAGGCAACAGGAAGTGAACTTTGTTCCACATCGGGTGTAACTTGAACATAGGGAACATCAGAGCCCACCCACACAGTGACATATTTCCGATAACAAGACCACATCTACTGCAACAAAGTATAATAGTGCCCATCCCTTTTCTTTTTCTTTTCTTTTCTTTCAAACCATCACAACATTCCTTGCTATACTGGTCATCTACTTGATGTCAATGTCACTACCTCAATCAGTGTAAAGAGTATAGTCTTTCCTGTGTGTGACTGAGAAAATGAACAATGACCCTGACAGCTTACAGCTGGAGTGGACTAAGATTCTAGAACAGCATTGAAAGTGGGCTGGGATGCTGTAGTGATTCAGGGAGTGTGTTGGGATGCTGGAGTGATATGGGGAGTGAGCTGGGATGCTGGAGTGATGTGGGGAGTGTGCTGGGATGCTGGAGTGATGTGGGGAGTGTGCTGGGATGCTGGAGTGATGTGGGGAGTGTGCTGGGATAGTGGAGTGTTGTGGGAAGTGAGCTGGGATGCTGGGATGCTGGAGTGTTGTGGGGAGTGAGCTGGGATGCTGGAGTGATGTGGGGAGTGTGCTGGGATAGTGGAGTGTTGTGGGGAGTGAGCTGGGATGCTGGAGTGATGTGGGGAGTTTGCTGGGATGCTGGAGTGTTGTGGGGAGTGAGCTGGGATGCTGGGATGCTGGAGTGCTGTAGGGAGTGAGCTGGGATGCTGGAGTGATGTGGGGAGTATGCTGGGATAGTGGAGTGTTGTGGGAAGTGAGCTGGGATGCTGGGATGCTGGAGTGCTGTGGGGAGTGAGCTGGGATGCTGGGATGCTGGAGTGTTGTGGGGAGTGAGCTGGGATGCTGGGATGCTGGAGTGCTGTGGGGAGTGAGCTGAGATGCTGGGATGCTGGAGTGTTGTGGGAGGGTAGAGTGATGGGAGTGAGCTGAGATGCTGGAAGTCATCCACTGCACAGAATTCATGTCTTTCCCAGTTATGCTTGGGAGTGAGAACAGTTGAGACTGAGTGGAAGAGCTTGGAGGTCAGATGCAGAAATCTAACCAGAATTGCTAAGAAAAGGCAGCCACCATCAAAGGGGCTAATTCAGAACAGTACTGAGTTGTAAGGTTTCTGGTTTAGCACGCTGTTTTAAATCACTAAGCTTTAGAGTTCTGAAATGCCCTGGTTGTAGCTTTGAACTGACCTTCACACACAGTCCCCTGATTTCCTGTAGACCCTCGAGCTGTCATGCATCGTGCTTTCTGTGCTAATTTGTGAATCTAAGATTCCTCCTGAATTCCATGCTTGTGTTATTTTTAGTAAAGTCTGCTTCCTGCCCCCCATCTGCTCCTCAGTGGGAGCAGCCTTCACTCATGTACCCTGCAGATTCTCTCTCAAAACACAGCCTCTATTGTGTCGAGAAAATAGAAATGCATTTGATTTATGTGAATATATTTTAAAAGACCTTGGATGAAACTGTCTGTCCTCAAGGCTGTTGTGAATCTATTCTGATTGAATTCCCCTGAAGCAGACTGTAATTGCTGGAGCCTTGAGTTAAGTATCTATGATCTTAACCATTGCGGTGGGAACCACTGTGTCAGACAACTAGAGGTAATATAGGTATGTATGTTATATATTACGATATATATATATTATTCACATTACACAAACACACATTTGCTTATTGACTTCATGAGAACTCAAGAGATGGGCCTGAGAGCTAGCCTGTTTTCATACTGAAAAAATTAATGTTAAATTGTTTTCCAAGAAACTCTACTAAGAATGAATCAGTTCACACTTTCTTTTTTTTTTTTTTTTTCAGAGCTGAGGATCGAACCCAGGGCCTTGTGCTTGCTAGGCAAGCACTCTACCACTGACCTAAATCCCCAACCCAGTTCACACTTTCAAAGTACTGTGAGTCTTCATAGAAAACATTAAATAGTTAATTTAATTGAAAAATTAAAAAAATCTAGTTCATTTGCCTAAGTATTGTATAGATACATGTTAAATACACAACCTTATACACAATTAAATACACAGTTGCTCAAACCCCAATTCAATTATTATCTCTCTACATAAACAGATCTCACCCTTACCAGAGACTTACGCCCAGAACCACTTACAGGATTTATTAACAGAAAACCAATAAATGACACCCAGTGGTTAATGTCTTATACACCTTTTCAGTCTCAGTTTCTTTATATTCAGAATTTATGTATAACCAATGCTTCTAAATGCTATGCACATTTTAAAACTTCCCATGTTGATTTGCTGATGCTGTTCTGAGCTTCACTAATCAACACACAAGTCACCAAGCTCAGGTCTTTTGTCATAATTGGTCACATGGCGGTGGTTGGAAGAGCTAGAAGAATTCGCCATTGGCATCTTCACGAAATCTCCTTTGGTGTGCTATCCGTCCTCATTTGTCCAAACACTTAGTATTCGTGCCTTTTCCTTCCAGCTTCCTGTCTCCTGAGATCCACCCGTGTGTCCTCTGTCCTCTGGTTGTCTTTTAGTGACCTCTTCTATAGGGGAAACTTGCCTCAGCAGCATGCCCTGATGACGTTTAGGCCCTGTCTGTATCAGGGCTCCTTAGACTATTTGAACACCTTCTGCTTTCTCTGCCCCATCACTTGAATGGGGTCCCAGCATCTTAACTAAAGTCACCACCCTTTCCCTCCAATTTGCTCCTCTATGACTTCCAGACTTTGGTAATGGCACCACAGTCTTTATGACCACACCAGCACCAGGACTAAATCAGACAGAATGACCTCTGTGTTTTTAAACATCAAATTGAATTTCGGAGTGATTAAATACATTCTGGTCCTAATACAATAGATACTGTAGAATAAATTGCCACAACTGTGCCGAGATGGAGCAGAACAGATGGTTCTAGAGTTTGCACAGGTCTGCAGATGGCAGAGTTGGGTGGGTACAGGTAGAGGTGCTAGGTTCCTGTGCCCAAAGCAAATAAAGGAGCAGAGACGTGTGGACAGGAGCAGTTGGGGACAGTGGAATAGAAAAGGGCACACTTCTGAGGAAGGAAGTGGACCAGGTCAGAAGGAAACTTGAAGAGTTCAAGAGCCGTACTCGATAAAGGATGGGACGTCTGTGTCACACAGTACAAGACTTGTGGCTCATTTGCATAGCCTGGGCTAACTTACTCATGTTTTACACATAGCTCCATGAGTCACATTTCTTATTAGCATCTTAAACCTCCAGCCAGGGTATATTTAAAAGTAAATGAGCCACAGGCCACCTTGAGACATCTAGTGTCTCCATGCCCGTGCCAAGCTCCAGCCTCTTCAAGCCAGCCTCCCCTTTACTAATGGGCTTTTCCTTCCTCCTCCACAGCACCCAGTGAAGTTCAGCATGTTGGGCTAGCTCCCGTGAGCCGGCCTTTGACACACCCATTTCCTTGTGACTGGGGCCTTCATTTTCCCTTAGCTGCTGGTCTTCCTCGGCGATTTCTCCCAGCGCTGTCTTCAGTGATTCTCTCCTACACCATTCAGGACCTGGTCTTCCTGCAGGTCCGTCAAAGCTGTGGCGCTGCCCTCTTCAGCAGCCCACTAGGGCAGAGCTCTGCTTAGGAAGTCATGGCATGATTAGACCGGGCCCAGGTAGAGAAGCTCCCCGTGGTGATGTCAGCTGATGTGGATCCCTAAGGAGGCATGCACAGCAGGCCTCACATATCTAGGCCAGCTTTTCTCATTTTGTTCTGTGTGTGTGTGTGTGTGTGTGTGTGTGTGTGTCCATATGTAAGCATGTGTGCTCCCTTTCTTGAATATTTCCACTAGGTAACATTTTATCGGATTTTTGTTTATTGTTTTATTGTCTGATCTACCCCAATGAGTATAAATTTCACAAGAGCAAGCACTTTGGCTAATTATTAAAAACAACTTAAAATTTTAAATTTATTTTTTGGGTGATGAGGCACATTGCCATGGCACACAAGTGGAGTTCAGAGGACAGCTTTTGGGGTTTTCTCTCTCCTTTCCTCTTAAGATCTGGAGACCAAACTCAAGTTACCAGGCTGGTTAGTTTTAACTGTCAACTTGACCCAACCTAGAATCACTTGGGAAGAGAACCTCAGTTAAGGGATTATCTAGATCAGGTTGCCTTGCAGTCGTGTCACGAGGGACTGCCTTGACTGTTAATTGACCCAGCAGCCCACCGTGGGTGGCTCCATTCCCTAAGCTGGGCTCTGGACTATATGGGAGTGAAGGAAGCTAAATGGACAAAAGCCAGCAGACAGGTAAGGATGCATTTGTTCTCTCTGCCCTTGACTGTGGATGTACTACTTAAAGTCCCTGCACTGACTTCTCCAAATCAATAGACTGTAACTTGGAGTTTAAGCCAAAAAAGCCAGACTTTCCTATGTTGCTTTTTGTCAGAATATTTTAGCACAGCTACAGAATGAACGTAGAACAGGAGTGAAGAGGAGAAGAGACAGTATAATCTGGAGAGTGTCATTTTTAACAAATACAGAACTCTCCTCTGAGAAAGGTCACTGTACATAACTGGAAAAGGTGACATGGGCAGACGACGGTGTTTTGGAAGGGAGAATGAGGAGCCTAGTGTTCAAGGGACATTAAGCTGCCCTGAGTGATCCTCAGAACATGATGTGCTGAGGCCGGAGTTAGGAGACAAGTGAGACACAAATGGAATGAATCCAGACTAGAGTCCACTCTCTAGAAAGTTCTGAATGAGAAACTGAGGTGAACTAATTGGGATTTCCCAAAAGACCCCTCTTTCATCCTATGCAGCCAGACTGGGGGCCAAAGGCAAAATTGGGAACACCACAGGGAGGCTGGCCCCATAAAATGAGAAAGAGATGATGGGGGTGAAGACTGGGTGATGGAGATGGAAGTGAAAATGTCCTTGACCCTATGTGGACTAGGAAATTGGGCTTGGGGACTGTTAAGGAAATCACGTGAAATGATGCAGCCAGAGAGCAGATGTCCTCAGACACAGACCATCCTGGACTCCAATCCTCATGTTATATCTGCCTTTTCTTACTTTAAGAAATAACGAGTAGTAAAGAAAAGAAACTACAAGTAAAATTTCTGTATGAAATGAAAATTGAAAATGAAATTATTTGGGGAAATTACACTATGTTAATATGGGGAAATGACATGAGTGACATTGAAGAACAAATGAAACAAGAAAAATGGTCCGTTCGTGGGGTGAACGTGGTGTTTGGTTTGCTCTTGGCCCAGGACTGTCAACATGACCTCATTTGAGGAAGAACTGAAATCTAGGAATCATTGTTTCCCTTTGATCCTGTGAGTGTGCAAACAGAGCACTGTGGTCCTGTAAAACAAACAGACTGAGCTGGCTCCTCACTGCCTTGGCCACTTTTTGGTGACCTTATATCAAGTGGTAGCCCAGGAAACACACATATAAACACAAGGACACGGTGACAAACACATAAACACACACTAACACAAGCACACACTTTAACACAAACATGCATGCACAAACACAGTAACACACACTAAAACACTCAAATTCACAAACACACACATACAACCTCAAAACAAGTATTTCCAAAAACCAGTATTTCTCTCTCCACTCTTTGTACTAAATTCTGGAATCTTACATTGCATTTGACTTTTTCAATACCAGTGTCAAATCTCTGGCTTGAATACCAAGCCTGCTAATACATGAGTGAGCAGAGCTTCAGAGAGAGCTGGGTAGAGGACCACCTGGAGGGGACTGTGTCCATGCTCATCTTCCCAGCTGGGACCGTGACATAATCATTCTGAGAATGTCCATAGCTCTAGAGTGACCAAGTCTGGGCTGGGAAGACAGAAATGTGTCTGAATACACTTCTCAACCAGTTTAAACTCTAAAGACATTCACCATTGTCAGCCAGTAGACGACACATGCAGAGTGTGGCAAAGTTGGGGACATGAGAATGAAATGCAACTGAGGTGGAAGCAAGACACAAGAAGAACCCCAAGGTTAGTGAGGAGCCCTTTCTCTAAAGCCTGGGCTTAGGAGAAGCTGTGAGCCAGTCCTGGCCTGACCTGGTGAGAAAACGTTGATAACTGCTAAATTGTGCACTTTAGTTGCCTAAGGGGTGAAGCCATTCCTGGGACCCTATCAGATGGAGGCTGGGGAGTGAAGTGGTTGATGCAAGACACAGACTCAGCCTGGTACAAGAGGAGACTCAGTAGACAGTTGCTTATACGACATCCACGGAAGTGAGGTCATGAGCTCAGAAGGAAAAGGAGATGAGGAAACCAGAGACCTGTTCCTTTTCACTGCCCCACTGGCATCTGCCTATCAGAAGTAAATACGAGAAGGGAGTGAGTGAGGTCCCAGAGTGCACGGTGGCTGACCCCTTTTCAGACAAGCTGGAGATACTGAGCAGCTGCTGTCTGCCTCCCACAGCTGCTTTGTGGCCAGTTTCGCCTGCAGAATAGTATCTCATCACCCTCACACTCCACAGCATTGGCAAAGACTCACAAGAATACTGTCTCATAAAACTTTTAATTTTGAAGACAATGTGCTAATTATTATCTGACTGCAGAGAAGTCAAAGGGAAACATTTTCAAAGAGGGTAGGACCAGCAGCCCAGGGGAGGGAGCTTGCTGTCTGCACAGGCGCCAATGCGAGCCGCGACTGGGCAGCCGAGCAAACGAACACTGTGCTTCCAGGCATACAGATAAACTGCACAAGGAGAGGTCCGTGTGTCTGAGAGCTTCGATTAAACTCATGATTATGACAAACTGACATCTCTTCACTTGATATGTGTGCCGGGATCTACTTATGTATCTGCTTTATTATTAAAATTGCTTTTAAAAGTTTGCTATCTATAGAGGATGAATATTGTGAGTGACATCCAAAAGCAGTTGAATCATCTTAGCAATTACACATAGGAAGAACACTCACACACACACACATACATGCATATATACATATATTAGATATATATACATATGATGCAGATAAATACACATTCATACACATGTATACATATACATATAAACATATATACATACATATACACAAGAATACATGCATACATAATGTGGTGGTTTGAATAGATATGACCCCTATTCAAACCCCTATTCAAAGACTCGGGTGTTTGAATGCTTGGCCCAAAGGGAGTGGCACTATTAGGAGGTGTGGCCTTGTTGGAGGAAGTGTGTCGCTGTGCGGGTAGGCTTTGAGGTCTTATATGCTCAAGCTATGCCCAGTGTAGGGCACAGTGTTCACTTCCTGTTACCTACGGACCAAGATATAGAACTCTCAGCTCCTCCAGCACCAGGTCTGCCTGCACGCTGCCATGTCCTGCCATGATGATAATGAACTAAACCTCTGAACTGTGAGCAAGCCACCCTAATTAAATATTTTCCTTTGTAAGAGTTACCATAGTCATGGTGTCTCCTCACAGCAACAGAAACCCTAACTAAGACACACATACACACACACACACACACATACACACACACACACACACACACACACACACACACACACACACACACACATGTATACACACCCCAAGGAAGTGCTGTAGTGGTCTCTGGAAATTAAGTGATGTGTTGCTTTTCACACCAGGAGATCTTGGCTGTCTCACTGTCTTCCTACTAAGACTCACTGAACATTGCCTCAGCAGTTCTGACCTTGAAGAAGCACAGACCATATAAAGTAGTAACTATTACTAGGGAGTTCAATAACATTTACTCTCACACAATGAAGTCCAGGCCTCATCAGCCACAGTAAAGTACACATTTGTCTAAGCTATATGTATATGACTATTCAAATACATATATAAATATATGTACATGTAGTATATAGACAATCAAACAATATGCTTATATATGTGGTGAACACAAATGTACATATATATGTGTATGCGTATGTAAGGGGGAGAGACAGGGAGGAAGAGAAGAGAGAAGACAGTACAGGTGTAAAATGTCACCTTAGTATCCACATTAGTAACAGCTAAAGTCCAGTGGAAGAGTTGATATTTTTCCCCATAGTCTCAGTTACAAACAAGAGAATCATTTCCTAGAAGTACACCAACAAGTCTTTAAGTTTACACTTGTGGTGCTTGACTGAGAAGGTCCCCTCTCAACTTATGTATTTGAACACTTGGTCCCCAGTCGGTGGCTCCGTTTGGGGAAGTTTGGGAGGTGTGGCCTTGTTGGAGGAAGTAAATCACTGTGTACGGCTTGCATCATTTCCAGTTTCTCTCTCTGCTTTGTGCCTGTGGATCAAGACATCAGCGTTCTCTTTGCTGCCATGCTTCCCTGCTGCTGAGGACTCTGCAACCACAAGCCCAGGCACAGCCCTGTTCGGAAGTTACTTCCGGTCAGTGTTTCATCACAGCAGTAGAAAGGAAGCTAATACAAGGCTCAACTATATTTGTTCATCCATTGATAATATTACTAAATAATTCAGCATTCAAGTAATAGATTTCCTACATATACAAATACACTTTTCAATGAGGTGACTTCATAATGTATTCCTGAATGCATATTGGAACAGATAAAACATCAAGCCATATAATAATGTATAAGCTGCATAGCCAATTACAACAATATCACTCCCTTCTAGAAGGTTTTCTGTGAGTCAGAGCTCAAAGAATTTTACAGACACAAAATTTACCCCAGATTTAAAACCAAAGAGTAGGGTGCCTTTGCTTGGATTTTCTGTGACTGCAAGCTCTGCACAGGACATCACAGAGAGTGCCCACACACGGGGGAGTTTATGTGTGTTTCTCTGTATTAGCTACAACCTGCAGTAGCTGTGTCAAAGCATGCTCCCCCGTACTGCACACCAGGAGTAGGAAACTGGAGTTCTCTCCTTAATTGTCCATTTCGCCTCCATTATTTATTTCATCGCAAAAATCCCATCAATGAGAGACTGGGCTCTCTAACCTTCCTGCCGGTTCTTCCTGTCACCTGCCTCCCCCAGTCACCAACTCCATCTCTAAGTCTAGGTCCTACTGTGATCTTCCTCTTTAATTTTCTTTCAAAATAGATGGTTTCAGGCCACAGCCTTAAAATGTTAGTGCTTAATTATTACAAAGACAATACATCCTTATTAAAAATACTTGAAATCATAAGTTCTCAAAGTTTGGAAAAAGTCACAAACATAAGCTCATCACATAAACATTGCTATCTTTTCTATGACTAAACTTACAATTTTATGCAAATGTTTTTCCTAGTGTAGAAATATAATATAAATGCTGTTTTGTGATTACATGTCAATATCTATCAACAGCAATAATTTTCCAAGATGAACATTTGACAGCTTGTTTTAATATCTCCTATTTCCCAAACCCTATTGTTAGTATTGTAGATTTAATGTCCCAGTCTCTGTCATTACAGACTTTATAATATAATGAGGCAAAGTAATATTAAGAAAAGCATATTAGTAAATATGCTGAGCATTAAGGAGAGGAAAGGAACAGAGGTGCTGTGGGGAACTAAACCAGTTGCCTTGCTGCCAAGGCCTTACTAGCTTCTGGAAAGTTCACCCATGTGCGTTTTACAGCTAAATACTAGCAGAATCTCCTGAGAGTTCTCAAAAGAGGATGTGAGGGTCGTGTGCTGTGGAACAATCTTTTTATACACTGTGAATATTTATTGCTCTCATTGGTTTAATAAAGGGCTAAATGGCCAATAGGTAGGCAGGTAGAGGTTATGTGGGACTTGAGGACCAAAAGTGAACATGGGGATATAGAAGGGCAGAGTCACCAGCCAGCTGCAGAGGAAGTAGGAGATAAATATGCTGTGCTGAAAAAAGGTACCACCATGTGCTAGAGCATAGATAAGAAGTATGAGCTAATTTAAGTTGAAAGAGCTAGTTAGTAATAAGCCTAAGCTAGCAGCTGAGCATTTATAATTAATAATAAGTCTCTGTATGGTTATTTATGGAGCTGACAGTCCTGACACAAAACTCTGCCTACAGCTGTGTGTGCACAATTTTCAGATGTCTAACGTTAATCTCTGTGTCCAGTGAAAGCCTACACAGAGCCATAGCAGATCATGTCCTGTTTACCAGTTACTCTTCTCCTTGCTGGGACCAAATACTTAACAAGAGGCAGCCTGTGGGTTACTGGTAAGTTTACCTGGGCTTACATTTGGGGGAGATACAGTACATGATGGTGGGGAAAGCATGGCATATGAGAGGGAGGCTACTGAACACACTGTGTCCACAGTAAGGAAACTAAGAGAGACAAATATTGATACTCAGCTGAGTGCTTCCCTTTCCATGTTTATGGATGATACCACTTTGAAGATGATACCACTCACCTCCAGGGAGTCTTTTCTGCTCACTTAAATCTCTCTAAAAACATCCTCACAGACACACCTGGAGGTGAGTCTCCTAGGTGATTCCAAATGCAGTTAGGCTGATGTTGAAGATTAACTGCCACACGTCTAGAGTGAGTACTTTCCTCCCCTCCAGTGAGTAGTGTCCAAATTGTCTTCCTTAGACCCCCACCTCCTTCTTCTCCTCACTTCCATCTGATTCTTACATACAACCTATAAACAAATTATGTCACACCTACTAAAAAGTTATATTTTGAAGCCCACATGAGAGAACTTTAAATTAATTTCTACAGGATTGACTAACCTTGTCTGTAATAGAAACCCCTTAGAGGGTTTATAAAAAAAAATCCAAATTTCTGAGTCTCTAAAATTATTGTTAAAAGAAGGTTCCTGAAATGTTTGAGACAGGGCAAGTTATTCTTTTTACGAGGCAAAAAGGAAAGGGCAAATTTGTTCATGAAGTTATCTATTGAGACATTTCAGCTCAGTAATCCGTGTGTGTTTTGTTCTGTAGAAGGTGCAAACCTTCTTGGCTCTGATCCTTAATGACTGTGAAACTGTTTCTTCAAAGACTTGCTTTGTCTAAACTTTGAGAATGGAATTTTACTGAATTTTCTAGAAAAAGCAGGCCAAACTTGTATCGGTATTTCCTGTATTTATTTTACTTTCACATAATTTAATCCATGAAAGAACATCCATTTCACACCAGGGACACAATAGGGTTCTTCTCAGAGTTTGTATATTTAAACAGGAAGAGTCTATAGTGTGCAAGGTGCTCTGTGTTCCACATCTATATATACAGTTCTCATCCTACAACCCCAACCCCACCCTGAAACTGGAAACAGAGGGGAGACTCAGCAAAATCCAGAGGTCCCTAAAACAGGGGACTCAGCTCTCTAATCTGAAGCAGCTTTGTTTAAGGAAGTTTCTTTATAAAATATGGCATACCCTACTCCAGTAGAAGCATGTGCCAAGTTCTGTGTTCTCACTGGAAAAACCGAGATTGAAGATGGTCAAGTGGCCGCACTGAGAAGATTGTTTGAAATAAAGAGAAACTAGGCTTCTGTTAAGAGAACAAAATGTGTGGGGTTTTTAATATTTATGTTTTTTTCATTTAGTTTGAGAATTTCGTGCATGCATACAATGCATTTTGATCAAATTTACCCCTGCTCTCTCGCTTCCACTTATATCGCTGCCACCACCCCTTCCCCTTCCAGCTCTTTCCTTGGACCACTAAGTCCACTTAGTACCACTAATATGTACACGAGTGTAGGGCCATTCACTGAAGTATGGGCGTCCCTCAAGGAAATTGACATGCTCCCTCCTTTCGAAGCCATCAGTTACCAAAAATAGCTCCTCAGCTAGTGGTAGGACTTCTTCAGCCCTAGTCCCAGCCATGCTGGTGCTTAGCTGACTTGGTCTTGTACAGCTCTTGTGTGTGCAGTCACAGCAACTCTGAGTTCATGTGTGTAATGCCCCTGCAAAACACTGTTCGAAGCAGTCTTCTGCTATAACTAGCTCTTACAATCTTTCTCTCTTCCTCTCTCCTCCAGTGATCCCTGAGTCTTGGTGCAAGAGTGCTACAAAAGTTACTGAAGTAACAAACCACTTCCTGATTGGATTTAAGGCATTCTCCAAAAACCAAAACTCAAGCCTGTTAACTGTACTTAGACAGTACTGTTAACTGGGCATAGACCTTAGGAAAGAACTTATTGCCATTGGTATTATGTAAAATGTTAATTATAAAAATAACTAGCATATTTGGAGAGTGTTTACCAATAAATATGTGTATGGAAATCCATGGTTATTTTTCCTTTTATTCAATAAATTGTTTTGTATTAGATAACTCTTCTTGTGACATCTTTGTTCTCTTAGACCCTTCTTGAGAACAAAGAGCATAGCACCAGGCCCATGTGATCCAAAGCAACTGTGACGGAAGAGACTGTAAGGAGGAAAAGGATGTGAGGAGGGGGACCGTGAAGAAGAGGGACTAGGAGGAGGAGGGTGACTGTGAGGAGGATGGTGACAGACTGTGAGGAGGAGGGGGACTGTGAGGAGGAAAGGGACTGTGAGGAGGAGGGGGACTATGAAGAGGGAGAGTGTGAGGAGGAGGGAGACTGTGAGGAGGAGGGGAACTATGAGGAGGAGGGGGACTATGAAGAGGGAGACTGTGAGAAGGAAGGGAACTATGAGGAGGATGGGGGACTGTGAGGAGGAGGGGGACTGTGAGGAGGAGGGGAACTGTGAGGAGGAGGGGGACTGTGAGGAGGAGGGGGACTGTGAGGAGGAGGGGAACTGTGAGGAGGAGGGGGACAGTGAGGAGGAGGAGGACTGTGAGGAGGAGGGGGACTGTGAGGAGGAGGGGGACTGTGAGGAGGGGAACTGTGAGGAGGAGGGGGACTGTGAGGAGGATGAGGACTGTGAGGAGGGGGACTGTGAGGAGGAGGGAAACTGAGGAGTATGGGGACTATGAGGAGAAGGGGGACTATGAGAAGGATGGGGACTGTGAGGAGGAGAAGGGGGAATGTGAGGAGGAGAGGGGCTGTGAGGAGGAGGAGGAGGAAGAGGAGAGCACACAGATGCACTTTCCTGGGCTCTGAGCCATTGAAAAGCGTTTCTGTATCTGTCTGCGGTGTAGTTTCGTTCCTCCCAGAAGAGTTTGTCTTTGTAAAGATCTGATGCAGCAACAAGTCCTAAAACACTCCCAGACCTTCAAGGAGCCACTTGCATTCCATCTATTCCCCTGTAGTTAGTGCTGACAGGCTTAGAAACTGGTCACAGGTTCCTGGTAACGCCTAGTAACCCAGAATATAACAATGTTACCAGGAACATATCATATCCTCGTCTGTGTAATAAACCTGTCTGTAGAATGCTCAGGACCAGTGGCACTAGGTTGAGATAATTATATTTGAATCAATAGATCCTCAATTTGTATGTCAGCCTCAATACAATTTTTCTCTTTCTTAATATGCCTTATACACTCCAACGCAACCATCTTTTCTTAGTTATGATAATTACTCAACCATGTCCCAAGTCACTCTTATCAGTCATCACTTTAGGAAACAAACATTGCCAATACCATTCCATGGATTCATGAAAGAAGGATAAAAAGAGTCAATATTTCAGTATATTTCAAAGATAAATCTGAGACAGAATAAGAACAATTCAAAATGTGTATATTTCTTCGGTCTGTTACATTCTGGCTTATTGGTTAATCTTGCTTTGACAGAGACCTGCATCAGGGCTCTGGCTACTTCCTCTCAGAAACTAGGCTAGGTCAGTACTAACATCCAAAAGAAAAGGTTTCCTAAATAGACAGTGAGTTGTAAGTAATTTGAAAGATTTGAGATGGAGGAGCTGGGAGCTCTGGGTCAGCATCTGGCAACCAGGTTCTCCCAAATGGAGTGCATGCTTAGACAGCCCTCCTCTTTGCTGGGCCTACACCAGGCGAAGGCTGTCTTTGAAGTGGTCAGTGGGACGCGATGAGGAGGAACGAGATTGCCAAACACAGACATCTAGCTGCTGGAAAGAGATGGCCAAGCACAGGCTTCTGCAAATGTATGCTGTAACCACAAACTATTTTCACAAGTACTTTCCATAGAAAATCACAGAAGCCCCATGATAAAGTTCTAGTTGATGGGAAGGTTTGGAGGAGAAGTAGGTGGGGCAGGAAGAGGTGTAGAGTTCAGGTACAGGGAGAAAAAAGCAATCAACATTTTCATTGGCCCATTGCCAAGTCATTTGAGTATCACTATACTCACAAAATATTTTTCAAATTGAAAAAATGATTCTCCTGTTTCTTTCTAATTTCTTCAGTTGAGCTGTCAGGGAAGGGTTTAACCACAAAATTGATTTAGCAAACATTCATCATCCCTGTAAAAGACTTTACCAGAAATAAGCTCGAAAATGATGCATTTAGAAATTTTCATAGTCTGTAACAAAATGAAGTTCAGACATACAAGGGAACTGTCCCTTTCCTGTTTTATCTGATCATGAGTATTAATCTTTTATTTCAAATAATGAAACAACTTGATTTATTCCCAGGATGTATCTTCCCTGGAGGTCATATCATATATCCAAAGCTAAATACAGACCTTTTTTTTTTTAATGTGGTAGTTGACAACTCCTTCTGTAATTGCTGTGATTTTATGATCTTGATTACAAACCTGTTAAGATTAAAGAGGCCACTTACAGGGTAGTGAAGGAGGCACAGGCCCTGAGATTACTCTCTGACCTCTGTCCCTGAGCTACACTGCACAGACCTTCCTCTTTGATGACACAGCTCAAAAAGGCACACTCTGTTTCTGTCACATATTACATGATGCTACCATCACAACTGTGTAGACTTTCCTCTCTCATCTTCAACCCATGTCCTATCTGATCACACTCAGTCTGACCCATGCTAAGCATTGGATAAGGACATTTTCTGTCACCTCTAAATTTGGGACCTATTTAATTAAGTGTCAAAAGAGAGATGAGTAGGAGATGTACATTGTACTACATTCTATTAAAAAAAATAAATGGCATACAGGCCCCTAAGAAGAAAATATATACAATTTGGGCCTGGATAGATGGTCCAGCAGTTAAGAGCAATGGCTGCTCTTGAAGAGGACCAGGTTCAATTTCCAGCATTAATATTGCTGCTCACAACCATCTGTATTTCCAGTTCCAGGGGATCTGAGTCTCTCTTCTGGACACCAGGCATACAAGTAACACATACACACACATACATGCTGTGGATGATTAATTGATAAATAAAACACTGATTGGCCAGTAGCCAGGCAGAAAGTATAAGCGGAACTAACAGAGAGGAAAACTGAGAGGACAGGAAGGCAGGAGGGGACACTGCGAGCCGCCGCTAGGGCAAGGAAGATGTAAGGTGCAGGTAAGTCACAAGCCACGTGGCAAAGTATAGATGAATAGAAATGGGCTGAGTAAAAGAGTAAGAGCTAGACAATGGTAGGCCTGAGCTAATGGCTGAGCAGTTTAAATAATATAAGTGTCTGTGTGTTTATTTTATAAGTGGGCTCTGGGACTGGTGACGCTTGGCGGGACCCAGAGAGAAAACTCTCTAGCTACACATACATACATACATACATACATACATACATACATACATACATACATAAAGGCAAAACACTCATACACATTAAAAATAAAGACAAAATATATCTGATTCACTTAGGAATTGGACTAAAAACTTTGGTGAGGAAATGTGAATTACCAGTTGGACCTTCAGACTCCTATGCAAACATGGAAACTCAGGATTATGTCCAGAATCGTTTGAGTCTCTGACCATTTTTGTTTCTTCATCTTACTACAACCTCACTCTGAGGCCTGTGCACTTGACACTGAGCTATGTACAATCCCAAGAGGCACACATCCATAATTAGGGAACATTGAACTTCAGCTCCTAGGGCTCAGTGTATATCAGTGTTCTCTTTCTGGTCAGCTTTTCTTCCCCATCACCTAGCCTGGGCACTTCTCAATCCTCACAAAACCCATTTCCAACAATTCTTAGAGATGATGGAGCCCTTTCACACCAGCTACAATCATCCATCAATCCACACACCCACCCACCCATCCACACATCCACCCATCCATCCATCCATCCATCCATCCATCCATCCATCATTCATTCATTCATCCATTTAAGGCTATGCATGTATGTTCCAAGTGGTCATAAAGGACCTGTGAAGACGTTCTCTTTGTCCCACATTACTCTTGGAACGTGGGAGCAGAAAGCTGAATTATACTTTCCAGTTCACATTATGCCTCATCTCTGGTTTAAGCCTTTCAGGTATTTACACATTTACCTTTCGGGTCCTTGCCTATTCCCAGCTCTACTTCCTTTGTGTGCAGCCACTCTTTATCTTTAATAAATTTGGTTTCAGTTAATAGTTTAGTAAAAATGTAAATATATTGAATGCATGTATTTAAAATTTTATATAAATATGCTATTCTTAATTTCTCATTTTTTTTACTCTATCAAATACTGTGTATTTAAACCAATATGCTATATTTTATTTTGAATATTTAATCATGCACCATTTACTTTTTAAGCTGACAGTGTGAAACACTCACCATGTGTCAAGTACCATTCCAGGGGGTGAGGATGCTGAGATTAATAAGGCAATATGCAACCTATGAGAATGTAGAGCACTGCAGGATTAAAGCCTGATGCAAATGAATGGGGCTGGATAAGCCTTATGTTTTGTTGTTAAGCCTTGCTTTGCATTAAAATAACAGAATCAGAGCTTAATTGAAGGTATTTTAATAACAAGATGATAATGGCTTCTTTTAATTAAGGATGTACACACTGGGACTTTCTTCAGGTTTATGGTACAGATAAGAGGACTGTGAGGCTGAGATGTCTTTCTGAGTTTAAGCTGAAGAACAGTCTCACTCGGATAAATACTCTGAACAATTAATTCATGTGAAAATTCCACAGCGAATCATCCAATTTTCTGCCTGAAAACATGTTGGAAACAATTCATTTTTCAGATGGTTTCTGCTAGATTGATGTTTTCATCGGAGCCTGTTTACATTCTCCCATCCCTGTAACATGGTCTCTAAAACAGGAGTCACATAGTGAGATCACCACCAGAATTGGGGAGGCTTTCAGACTAGATAACAAATATGCTATGTTACCTCCTCATAAGCTCCCCACTATGTGGTCTATCCAGGGAGGGAAGTCTTATCATCCAGACCTTAGTGTGATGCACTCCCCTGTGCTTCCCCCTAATTCTTCAGGCCTGGCTTTAAAATGCTTTATAAAGATAAAGCCTTCTCCGACCTTGCCAGGGAAAGTGGGTGTTGTTATTCTCTCTAATAAGCCTATGCTTCTCTTTCTTAAGAACCACCATCACTTTTCTTTACATGATAACTCTGTTGCTTATTTCAAGACTTCTCCAAATCCATTACAAATTGCAGAAATCAGAGGCTGCCTTAGTCAGGGTTTCTACTGCTGTGAAAAGACACCATGACCATGGCAACTCTTACAAAGGAAAACATTTCACTGGGGTGACAGCTTACAGTTTCAGAGGTTTAGTCCATTATCATCATGATGGAATATGGCAGCACAGGCAGACATGGTGCCAGAGGAGGAGCTGAGAGTTCTACATCTTGATCTGCAGGCAACAGGAAGTGAACCGTGTTTACACTGAGCATAGCTTGAGCATAGGAGGCCTCAAAGCCCACCCCCACAGTGACACACTTCCTCCAAGAAGGCCATACCCACTCCAGCAATAATACACCTCCTAATAGCACCACTCCCTATGAGTTTATGGGGGCCAATTACATTCGAACTACCACAGAGGCCATGTGCCTGGGACATCACTAACTGCTAACTAACCAGCACAGTGATCAGCACATGCTGTCATGGTAGAATCTTGAGTGAACAGATTTGAACATGTGGTTACCGTCTGTATTCTAGCTGTGATAAAAGTTCTCTTCAGAAACTTCAGGACTCTTCACTTGTCCTTAGGCAA
The DNA here is from genome assembly GCF_049852395.1 of Peromyscus maniculatus bairdii. Lineage (NCBI taxonomy): Eukaryota > Metazoa > Chordata > Mammalia > Rodentia > Cricetidae > Peromyscus > Peromyscus maniculatus. Next base: position 26,191 of record NC_134857.1, read on the forward strand.
TCAGTCTCCCCTAACCAAAACAATACAGTACAAAATTGTATTAACTGATCTTTCCCAGAAGTACCCTGGGAGACTTGTATTATAAATGACATTCTTAGTTGGGCATGGTAGAATATGAGCTTAGTCCCAGAATTAACTAGGCCAGTTAAACTAATATTCAAAACAGAATTTAAAAATGCTTTAGTCTATTCAGCATCAGAACAGAGAGAGAAACAGGCATCAGAAGACTGAGAGCTGTGGTTTGCTGCTGTGGTCTGGCGCTGGCAATGGTGGTTCTTCTTGCAATTGTTCAACTGATTCATGGACTGTAGGCAATGGATTGGATAGATGGTCAGGGACTTGAAAAGAAGATGATGGGAAAATTGGTATGAAATACATCTGGGAAAGAAGCACATGGATGGATCTCTCTAAATAGGTAAAGGATGTGAAGATACTTGTGTCCCATGTCAAAGCTCATCAAAAGGTGACTTCAGCTGAAGAAGATTTCAATAATCAAGTAGAGAGGATGGCCAATTCTGTGGACAGTCAGCCTCTTTCCCCAACCATTCCTATCATTGTCCAGTGGGCACATGAACAAAGTGGCCATGGTGGCAGAGATGGGGGTAATGCATGGACTCAACAAATGGACTTCTGCTCATTGGAATGACCTGGCTACAGCTGCTGCTGTGTGCCAGATCTGCCAACAGCAGAGACCAACACTGAGCTCCAGATATGGCACCATTCCCTGGGGTGACCAGCCAGTGACCTGTTGGCAAGTTGACTACATTGGACCGCTTCCTCTGTAGAAAGGACAATTCTTTGTTTTTACTCCAGTAGACAATTTATTCTGGTTATAAATTTGCCTTTACTACACATAATGCATCCACCAAAACCACCATCTGTGAACTTACAGAATGCCTTATCCTCCACCATGGTATTCTGCACCATATTACTTTTGACCAAGGAATTCATTTTACAGCCAGAGAAGTCTGTTATGGAATCCACTGGTCTTCCCACATTCCCCAACATCCTGAAACAGCTTGCCTGACACAAAAATAGAGGGCCATTTGAAGACACAGCTATATTGCTTATTCATTGGCAGGAGCCTAGAAGGCTGGGGCATGGTTCTCCAGAAGGTGGTATATAGCTTGAATCAGCATTCAGTGTAAGGTATGCTTTCTCCCATAGCCAGGATCCATAGAGCCAGGAATCAAGGGGTGAAAAAAGAAATAGTTCCACTCATTATCACCCTTAGTGTCACACTAGGAAAACTTTTGCTTCCTGTTCCCACAACCTTAAGTTAGGCTGGCCTGGAAGTTTTGATTCTTGAGTGGGGAGTGGTACTGCTAACGTTTCACTAAATGGGAAGTTCAGGCTTTTCCTTCTACCTGGCCACTTCTAATGCCTGAAAGTCAATGGATTGAGAAAGAAATAACAGTGTTAGCAGACTTGTTGATCCAGGGGAGATATGGTTGCTTCTGTATAAAGGAGGAAACACAGAATGGGTAGTGTGAGGGGGTAGTTATAAATACCAGCTAAGGCCATATGATCAGTTGCAGACCACGAATTACTATTGACATGTTTCTGCCATATTTTGGTAAGAATGTTTATGTACAGATGTTTGTGTTTTCTTTCTTCCAATTTCTTCATCAAGTAATATAACATCAATTAAGAAAATACCAGTGTTTATCATATTTAAGTTTGAGATATTAAAAGAATATCCCTCAAGAAATTTGCCACCTATTCTAGAATTTGTAATATATTTGTAGTTCTACAAGGGACAGATATATCATGTTAAGTGTCATTATGACCTGGTTATTGTTTTCATCTAGAAATTAAACATGACATAAGGAAACATGGTTGTGTGTCAAGTTGACAAGGGGTGGACTTGGATTGGCAATTCTTGGTTGTCAGCTTGAATAGATCGGGAATTAACTAAAACCCAAGTGACTAGGTACACCTGTGAGGAACTTTTCTTCATTAAATCATTTGAAATGAAAAGATTCATCGCTCCCCCCTTTTTATTGAAAATAGATTTTTTTTCTCACATAATACATCCTGATTACAGTTTCCCCTCCCTCTACTCCTCCCACTTCCTCCCCACCTCCCCTCCCAGCCAAATCTACTCCCTTCCTGTGTCTCATTGGAAAACAAACAGGCTTCTAAGGGATGATAATAAAACAAAAACTAATACATTTGAATTGAATAAAACAAACAGAAGGAAAAGAGCCTAAGAGAAGGCACAAGAAACAGACCCACTCATTCACACACTCAGGAATCCCATAAAAACACTAAACTGAAAAACATAACCTGGTGACCCGTGTAGGCCTACATATGCTGCTCCAGTCTCTAAGTTCATTTGACCATTGATCCTGCTGATTTAGAGGGCCTTGTCTTCTTGGTGTTCCCCGCCCCCTCTGGCTCTTATACTCTATCTGCCTCCTCTTCCACAGGGTTTCTGGCACCTCAGAGCAGGGATTTTATGAAGATATCCCATTTAAGGCTAAGTGTTCCAAGGTGCCACATTCTCTGTATAATGTAATTCGGGTCTCTATTTTTTGATGAAGGAGGAAGCTTTTCTGATGATGGCTGAGCAAGGCACTGATCTATGAGTATGGCAGAATGGGAAGACCCACTTTTAATCGAGTTGTTTTGAGGTGGGAAGACATTAGTCACTGTTCTATTGCTGTAAAAAGAAAACATGACCTAGGTAATTTCAATGAAAAAAAGCATTTAATTGGGGCTTGCTTATAGTTTCAGAGGTTTAGTCCATTGTCATCATGGCAAGGAGCATGGCTGCAGGCAGGCATGATTTTGGAGAAATAGCTGCGAAATATATCTTGATTCACAAGCAGAGAGAGACACGGCCTGACTTGAGCTTTTGAAACCTCAAAGTCTACCCCCAGAGACACACTTCCTCCATCAAAGCTGAACCACTCCAACAAAGCCTCCTAATCCTTCTAATCTTTTCAAATAGTTTCACTTCCTGGTGACTAAGCATTCAAACATATGAGTCTATTGGGGCCATTCCTATTCAAACTACCATAGAAGATCCACCTTTATTTAATCTGGGTCCTGCCTTATGCTGGCAGCCTATACAAAGGACATGGATGAAGGAAGATTTTGCTCTTTCTTTGCCTGCTTGCTCTCACTGGCAATTTCATTCCTTCAATGGCATTGAAGCCTGCTTCTTTGTCATTCTAGAAAATACTGAAGACCATCTGAGACATCTAGCTAAATCCACCCCCACCCCCATATATAAATTCTGTTCCTCTAGAGAACACTGACAGTTACCACTATTCTGTTCTGATATTTCAACCCATGTATTTAGTTTTATGTATGAACTTAAATACATTACTTTACTATAGAGCCTGTGTGTCCATCTAAAAGTGGGGGGAGGGGTACTGTACAGGAAAAGAGCATGAAAGAGCCTTTTGCCTGCAAAGAACTCCAGGAAGATGGGCAGCTAAACCAGTACTACCTTCCTCAAGCCAGAAGTCAGATAGATGACTTGTGGGCATGTTTTGTGTGATATGTTGGTAGGGGTACTAGTCAACTTCATTTTCTTTCTCGAAGTACTGAAAACAGAACCTAGAACTTCCCGATAGTGGTCTGATGCTGAGCGGTATTGCCATGTCATCACATCCCACCTCTAATGCTTTGTTTCCTTGCGGTGCTCCTGGCCACTTGCCATTCTCTCTCTGCTTCAGGAGACTGGAGGTCAACAGTCTTACTGTTGCATTTGGACAAAAAAATTGGCCTTATAGTTCAACCCTTTACCTTCTCTTTCTTGGCAGTGAGCTCAGCACGCACACACACACACACACACACACACACACACACACACACACACACACTTGGTTTATAGGCTCCCTACTGGCACGTCCAGATTCTGTTGCCAGAGGACCAGTCTTAATGCAGGACAGTGGTGACTGGGGTCTCATACCCAACATCCAGCACAGCCACTGGTGCCTCATCTGGATATTCTTTCCTTGTGATGCCCCCAGCCACACTGACTTGGTCTCAATTTTGAAACCAACCAAACAATGTAGAATGGCATAGTGAAATTGTCACTCTGCCCTGTTCCTTCCCTCTAAGAGAAGCCAGCATCCTGAAAAGACTCAAACAATCCCATGCAAAGAAACTGAAGCAGCTCCAACCATCATCATCAACCTGTCAGTACTATGCTATCTATTTTTTTGTATTATTTACAGTGGCTGCCCCTTAAGCAACTATTGTCCTAATCAGAGACTGCAAGTCTGATGTTACCAGCAGCAGGTGGGCTGCAAGGTCCACAACCTGAGGGAATTCTGTCAAAGCTATTATGGGAAACTTAATCCAGATCTCTATTTCTCTAAAGAACTCATGATTGAATGGTTGAGGTGGAATTCTGCCTGCTCAGAAAGGCTGAATAGCAAGTTGCTAACCTTCTCCCTTTGCTGGCATCTTCCAGAAAACCCAGATGTCCTTCTGCTCAGTACCCACTTGGGAACCCCAGCTACATGTGGTTCCTCCCTACCACTTCCTGCCAGCTGCTTGCTGACTCAGCCTCCTGCTTGCAGGTTAATTTTATTTAATCAAACAAATGTAACACATCTTTGCATCGTTAAAAAAAGCAGTAGGAAAAATAAAAGAAACACACTTTAAAATAATATTCCACAACAGTAACTGAACCATTGGGAACAAAACTCCATCCTCACCTAGCTTCAGATGAAGCCCAGGCCAATATCCTCACTAAAGCCTTATTGGAGCACCTGGAACAGTGTCCACTAGGCCACCCGTCCCAGGAGACCCTGAGCCAGCCATCCATATGCCACACCTCCCAGGAGACCTGGAATCAGGCCAGCCACTGTGGGAGACCCTGAACCAGATCTCCTATTACACTGGATGCCTGACCTGGAGAATCTGTATGTCTTAAGTTCACACTGTCCTTTGAAGCCAAATCTTTAAGTAATTCACACTTAGATGTAGATACTTCATTCAAGTCATTAAATGCTACTAAGTCATGCCTGCTCACACCTGCTGCACCACCAGCCTCATGTGCCCCAGGTGAAATTCCATCCTGCAAATGCTGAAGCTTTGTATTTTCTGTCATCACTGTGAACTTGGGCAGAAAAGCTTTCCAGTTACGGGCCCTCGAAAGTACTGTACTGTACTCTGCCTTCCTTTCCCCACTCAACAAGTGATAATAGCTGTGAAATTCCAAGGACCATTCTTACGTTTTTAACACTGAAGGATAAAAAAGCCTTTTGTATTGACCATCAAGTTTCAAGAGTCTGGTTAAAAAGTCACAACCATTAATACTGTTGAGTATTATCACCAGGAGGCAAATCTTGATAAGTTAGTTCATGGAAGCCAGATTGGAAGAGCTCATCTAGGACAGGATGATCCAGGGTCTAGCTAAAATCTCCTCCCATGGACACTGTTCATATGAAAACACAGCCCATGTTCCGTCCTCTATTGTAACCCTTGAAGAACAAAGCATGGTCATATGGACCATGGTGAACTCAGTGTTTATGACTCTTGGGATATGAGTGATCTTGGGTAAATGACTTAAACTTAATGTGCCTGCTTTCTTATCAACTAAGTGTGATTATTTGAGGATAAAATGAGTCAGTATGTGCATAATATTTCAAATGATGTCTAGCAAGATATTATTGTCTGTTATTTATTTATTAATTTGATCTCTTCCAAATTGACATGAGACTCTAAAATGTTCAAGAGAAAATAATGCCCTCCAAGTCATATTGACACACATGCTGGAATGTTCTGTGAAATGTCCTACGTAGACTTGTGTATTTAAACACTGGGTCCCCAGATGATGGAGCTAATTTGAAAGACTGTGCAACCTTTAGGAGGTGATGTCATGTTGGAGGAAGTGGGTCCCTGCAGGAACAATATCCTGAATCTGGACTGAAGACATACAGGTCTTTTTCACATTGCATCCTTCCCAAAGCAGAACAGAAGTATCCACATGCCACTTGTGTTGCACTGGGTATTATAAGTAATCTGGAGATTATTTGACTCATGTTGGAAGAAGTTCATAGTTACATGGAAACACTGTGCTGCCAGTTCATATACACTTGAGCATTTTAATTTGGGGTACTGCTAAGAGTGGATTTAATCATCTGTAGTACTCAAGTGACATTTTTTCTCAAAATAATAAAAAATTTGGGGGGATACCTTAGTTAGTGCTACAATGAAACACAATGACCATGGCAACTCATACAAGAAAACATTTAATTGGGGCTGGCTTACTGTTTCAGAGGTTTAGTCCATTATCGTGAAGCATGGCAGTACACAGACAGACATGGTGCTGAAGAGATAGCTGAGAGGTCTACATCAGATTGGCAGGCATCAGGAAGGAACAGTGAACCACTGGACCTAGCTTGAGCATTTAAAACCCCAAACCCCACCCCAGTAACATACTTCCTACAATTAGGCTACACCTACTCCAATAAGGCCACATGTTCTAATCCTTTCCAATAATGCCACTGCCTATGAACCTATGGGGGCTCTTTTCATTCAAACTACCATATTTAGGTCCTTCCACAAAGGGACCTACGGCCTTCTACAGGGGTAAATGTACACTGTACATTGGAGGAAAGGAGATAATCCAACTTTCTGGGTTTTGTTAGATACTGGTTCTTAATTGAAGCTATTTCTGGGAGATCCCAAGAAACATTGTGACTCCTAGTTGAAGTAGGGGCTTGTGGGGGTCAGGTGATAAATTGAGTTTTGGCTGAAGTCCAACTCACATTAGGTCCAGTGGGCCCCCAAACTCATCCTGTGGTTATTTCCCCAATTCCAGAATGTATAACTGGGATAGATACACTTAGGAGTTGGCAGAATTCTCACATTGGTTTCCTGACCTGTGGAGTGAGGGCTCTTCTAGTTGAAAAGGCCAAATGGATGCCTTGAGAGTTGCCTCTGCCAAAGAAAACAAAGTGAATCCAAAACAATATGGCATCCCCGTGGAAATTGCAGAAATCAATGCCACCATCAAAGTCTTGAAAGATGCCAGGGATGGTGGTTCCTACCACATCTCCATTTAACTCTCCTGTCTGTCCAGTGCAGAACAGATGGATCTTGGAGAATGACCACTGACTATGAAAAACTCAGTCAAGTAGTGACTCCAATTGCAGCTGCTGAACCAGATGTGTTATCCTTACTTGAGCAAATGAACACATCCCCTGGTACATGGTACACAGCTATTGATCTAGCAAATGTCTAGTACCTGTCCATAAGGACCACCAGAAGCAATTTTTTTTCAGTTGGTAAAGCCAGCAGTATACCTTTACTGCTTTACCTCAAGGATATATTAACTCTCCTACCCTGGGTCATAACTTAGTTAAATGGGATCTTGCTCATCTGTTCATTTCAGAATATATCACATTGGTGAACTATGTTGATGATAGTATGCTGAGTGGACCAAGTGAGCAGGAAGTAGCAACCATTTTGAATATACATATGCTTATCAGAGGGTGGGAAATAATTTCAACCAAAATTCAAGGACCTTCTCCCCCAGTGAAATTCCTAGGGGCATGATATGGGGCATGCAGGGATATTTCTGCTAAGGTGAAAGATAAGTTATTGCACCTCACCTCTCACCTAGAAAGAAGCACAACCTTTACTGGGTCTATGTGGATGCTGGAGACAGCACATTCCTCACCTTGTGGTGGGTTACTCGGGCCCATATAACAAGTAACTGGAAAAGTTGCTAGCTTTGTGTGGGGCCTGGAACAGGAGAAGGCTCTTCAGCAGGTCCAGGCTTCTGGGCAGGCTGCTCTATCACTTGGATCATATGACCCAGCAGACCTGATGTTACTTGAGGTGTCAATAGCAGATAAGGATGTTGTTGGGAGCCTTTGGCAGCCCCCTACAGGTGAATTACAGAAGAAACCTTTAGGATTTTGGAGCAAGGCTTCATCATTATTGGCAGCAACTATTCTTCCTTTGAAAGACAGCTCTTGACCTGCTATTGGGCCTTAGTAGAAACTGAACATTTGACAACGGGCCACCAAGTTACCATGCAACCTTAGCTGCCTGTCATGAGCTGGGTGGTTATCTGATCCACCAAGTCATAAAGTAGAACATGCACAGCAGCAATTAGTTATCAAATGGAAGTGATATATACATGATCAGGCCCAATAAGGCCCTGAAGACACAAGCAAGCTACTTGAAGAAGTTGCCCAAATACCTATGGTTTCTACTGCAGATACAATGCCATCTGCTGCCAAGTATGCATTTATAGCCTCATGGGGTGTTCCCTATGATTGGTTGACTGAAGATGAGAAGAATAGGGCCTGGCTTATTGACAGTTCTGTGCTTTAGGCAGGCACCACCCAGCAGAGGACAGCAGCATCATTACAACATCTTTCTGGGACAACCCTGGAAGATACCGCTGAAGGGAAGTCTTCACCATGGGCAGAACTTTGGGAAGTACACATGGTCATAGATTTTGTTTGAAAGGAGAAATGGTCAGATGTGCAATTGTTTGCTGATTTGTGGACTGTAGGCAGTGGATTGGCTAGATGGTCAGGGACTTGAGGAAATTGGTGAGAAAGGCACCTGGGGAAGATGTAGATAGATCTCTCCAAATAGGTGAAGGACATGAAGATACTTGTGTCCCACATTAATGCTCATCAAAAGGTGCGTGGCTTCAGCTGAGGAAGAGTTCAATAACCAAGTAGCTAAGATGGCCAGTTCTGTGAACAGTCAGCCTTTTCTTCCAGACATCCCTGTCATTGCCCAATGGGCCCATGAACAAAGTGGTAATGGTGTCAGAGATGGAGGTTATGCATGGGCTCAAAACATAGGCTTACACAGCTGCTGCTGAGCACCAGATCTGCCAATAGCAGAGACCAACACTGAGCTCCAGATATGGCACCATTCCCTGGGGTGACCAGCCAGGGACTTGTTGGCAAGTCAATTACGTTGGACCACTTCCTCTGTAGAAAGGACAACGTTTTGTCCTTATAGGAGTAGATACTTATTCTGGTTATGGGTTTGCCTTTCCTGCACATAATGCTCCTGCCAAAACCACCATCTGTGGACTCACAGAATGTTTATCCACCATCATAGTATTGCTTCTGACCAAGGAACTCACTTCACAGCCAGAGACTCGTGATAATGGGTCCGCACTCATGGAATCCACTGGCCTTACCATGCTCTCCACCATCCTGAAGCAGCTTGCCTAATGGAAAGATGGAATGGCCTTTTGAAGACACAGTTATGGTGCCAATTATGTGGCAGCAGCCTGGAGGGCTGGGGCAGGGTTCTCCAGCAGGCAGTGTATGCTTTGAATCAGCATCCAATATATGGTATAGTTTCTCCTGTAGTCAAGATCCATGGAGCCAGGAATAGAAGGGTGGAAAGGGAAATAGTTCTACTCACCGTCATCCTTAATGACCCACTAGGAACATTTTTGCTTCCTGTTCCTGCGACCTTAAGTTTGGCTGGCCTAGAAGTTTTGGTTCCAGATGGGTCAGCACTCCTGCCAGGAACCACAACAAATATCCATTGAACTGGAAGCTCAGGCTTGCCCGTGGTCACTTTGGGTTCGAATGCCCTTAAACCAGCAGGCTACAAAAGGAATAACAGCAGTAGGAGGAGTGATTGATGCAAATTACCATGGGAAAATTGGATGGCTTCTCCACAAAGGAGGTAAGAAAGATTATGTCTGGAGTGCAGGAGATCCTTTAGGCCCTAAAGTTTAGGGCATCTCTTGGTGCTACCGTGTCCTGTGATTAGAGTCAATGGGAAACCACAACAGCCTGATCCAGGCAAGATGACCAAGGGCACAGAGCCATCAGGAACGAAGGTACAGATCACTCCTCCAGGAAAAGAGCCATGGTCGGCTGTGGTTCTGGCCAGGGGTGGAGGAAATACAGACTGGGTAGTAGAGGAAGGTAGTTATAAATACCAGCTAAGGCCACAATTGCTGAAATGATTACACTTGACATGAGTGCTTCTGTTGTATTTTGCTAAGAATGCTTTGTGCAGATATTTGTGTTTTCTTTCAACTCCTTTATCATATGTTGTAACATCAATTAAGAGGATATCAGTGGCCAGCATATTTAAGTTTGAGATACTGAAAGGATGTCCCACAAGGGACATTGTCACCCATTCTAAATTTATGATTCATTTTCAGTTGTATGAGGGATAGTTATATCATGTTAGGGAAGTGTAATTATGACCTGGTTAATATATAATGTATTTACAATTGTATGTGAGACAGTTATATTATGATTAGGTGTTATTATGACCTGGTTATTATTTCATTTGAAGATTAATCACGATGTAAGGAGATATGATTGTGTGTCAAGTTGACAAGGGGTGGACTTGTGTTTCTTGATTGTCGAATTGACTACAATCCAGGAATGGAGGGCACACCTGTGAGATATTTTACTTGGTTTGAAGGAGTGAACTACAATCCAGAAATGATGGGCACACCTGTGAGATATTTTGCTTGGTTTGAAGGTGTGAATCCATTCTATTCTGGACCTTTGAGGTGGGAAGACACATGCCTTTGATCAGGATCTTGAACTTCTGCTGGAAGCCCATATAAGGCCATGGAAAAAGGAAGCTTTTGGTCTTTGCCTGCTTGCTCTGGCCCTGCTAGCACATCCATTCCTTCATTGGCATTAGAGCCTGCTTCTTCAGGATTCCAGCATCTACTGAAGACCAGCTGAGACACCCAGCCTTGTGGATCGAGCAACTACTGACTTCTTGGACTTTCTATTCACAGCCAGCCATTATTGGATTAGCTGGACTGCAGCCTTTAAGTTATTCTGTGTGTGTGTGTGTGTGTGTGTGTGTGTGTGTGTGTGTGTGTGTGTGTGTGAATTAATATATATATGTAGTTGGAAGTTTTCCTTTGTCCTAGCTGACCAGCAGTCAGGAAAAATCTCTCCCACTCCTGTCCCCCAAGTAAACACACAGAGGCTCATATTAATTATAACTGCTTGGCCATTATCTCAGGCTTATTACTGGCTAGCTCTTACACTTAAATTAATCCATACCTCTTATCTATGTTTAGCCACGTGGCTTGGTACCTTTTCTCAGCTTTGCCTTGACATCTTTCTTCCTCTATGCCTGGCTGGTAACTCCTGACTCAACCCTTCCTATTCCCAGAATTCTTCTCAACTGCTTACCCTGCCTATATTTCCTGCCTGGCTATTGGCCAATCAGCATTTTATTAATCAACCAATCAGAGCAACACATATTCAGAGCATACAGAACGACATCCCACAGCATATACATGCATATATATATATACATATATATATATATATATATGCATGTATATACTTTAGCAGAGACTAAGACCCTGGAGAATGAAAAAGAAATCCTTTTAGTGGGCAATGAAATAGAGAGGTGGCTGTGTGGAAAAGGGAGAAAGCAGCAACTATCATCCTAGAAGGGTAGGCTCCAGTAAAGTCCAGAAATGAAGAAGCAAACAGAATCTGGGCCCTTGAGGAGGGAAAATCAAAGAAAGAAGCTGCCACAGTATTCAGATAAGCATCACAGGGAACAGGTAGGGTGCTGAGAAAGACAGTGTCCCCAGCTTGTTCCAGGTTGCCTAGATACTCAGCAATGTGCTTGAAGGAGGTGAATATAATATAGAGGATGCTAAAATTAAATAACTTAAGGGCTGTTGACCGCTTCCAGTCACCACAGACAATGATCTGGGAGCTATACTGTCACCAGAAGGAAGCATGAAGATTTCATGACATCTTTGCAAGAAACTTAAAGAACATATTAGTCTAAGTCACCATACCACAGTCATGAATACTTCTACAGAAATGTCACTATGGAGACGGAGAGAAAGGAGACCTTGATTTATAAATATATTTATTTTAAAAGTATAGTTTATGCATATAAAAAGCCTCCAAGTCATTAACAGCAACACTAAGAGACTAACGTGTATTTCTAATGCAAATGTGTGTGTATGTGTGTATGTTTGTGTGTTATGTTTATGCATGTGTGTAATGTATGTGTAATGATTGTAGAAGTCATGAATTTGAGAGGAGTGTGTGGAAACATGAAAGGAGCTGGAGAGAAGAGAGGAAGGGAGGGAGGGAAGTGATATAAATAGAATGTATTCATGTAGGGAAGTCTCAAAAAATTCAAACAAACATTTAAAAAATGTTTAAAATAGCATATAAGTAAAATATTTAAAATGGATTTAAAATTATGTGCAAGAATTATACCATACTGTAAAACTGTACTGAAGGAGATCAAAGAAAACCTAATATACATCATATTCATGGCTGGAATATTGTTAATAAAAAGTATGGAATATCATTGTGGGGGCTGAAGAGATGGCTCAGCAATCAGCATCACACACTGCAAGGGACCAGGACCCAAGTTTGAGTCCCAGCACCTGTGGGGTGACTCAGAAACTCCTTTCATTTAGATTCTAAGGGCATAGGACACCTCTGGCATCCTCGGCCACCTGCTCAAGTACATATATCCACACCAAGACGCACACACATACACATAATTAATATATTAAAAGTACATGTTCAAATACATTATAATAAGTATTTATTATCAGTATTTATAAACTGTCTCTTATCTGTGTTACCTTGCCTATTCAGCTCCTCTAAGTCATCAGGTGACCTTACTTTAGAATTTTCCAGATTCAGGGGTTTATATGGATAGACACATGAGCTAGAGTAGCCTCTGCCAGAGTCACAGAGTTATTTCACGCCAAAGGTCATGGCCAAACTCTGCCAGTGATGGAAGTGTTCTGTTGTAATTGTGTGTGGTGGTTCCCTAGGTCAGTCTGGTGTGATGAAGGAGTGCAGACAAACTTACCCAGCATGCTCGAGGCCCTGGGCTCCAGCTCTTCAAGGAAGGAAGTTCTCATCATATGGGAATTATACTCCAGTAAAGTTGATAATTTAAAGTAAGATCATGCACTCAGCAATTAAGAAAAATTATAGTGACTTCTGTGAAATAAGAGAAGTAAATATCATTTGTGTGAGTAGTCCATGACAGAAAATCAGAAAGAAGGGAGGGAGATGTGAAGGGGGCAGGGTGGGATTCCTCCAGTGCAAACCAGGTTTTCACTGTCCTCTCTTCAGAAAGAAGGCAATATCACTTAACATTAATGGGACTGACTTTGGAAGGGGTTGAGCAAATAAGAGACCTGGAGGCTCAGAGAATTTCATCAGCCGTGGGTTAAATCCACCTGATATTTATACCCAAGAGCACAAACATAAATTAACAAAGCAGATCCCTGTGAAATCTAATTTATCAGAATCCACTCGATTCTGGCTTCTCTTTGAGGTGTTTTCACAGGTCTATTTCCTACATGGAAAGAGAGAGCAATTTCAACTCACGATTTTCTTTGGTTAACTTCATTTACTAATGAAAATGGGCTTAAAAAGGAGAAGGGGCGAGTTAGTTCAGTCTTGTTGTTTTGTCCTAAGAGTTAGCAGAAAAGTCAGGGGAGACTGTGTTGAGACTCATATTTTCCTCCCCTAAGCAGGTGGCTTCATCCACAGAACCAGTTCTGACTTCTAGTTAAATCTTCCTCCCCATAAAACATAAGGCTCTATACATCCACTTTAGAGATGAACAGTCTTCAGGAGTGACGTAACTAAAATATTTTCAATCACATGCTAATAGCGAGTCAAATTAATTGAAACACTGTTTTACACGTCAGCATCCTTCTGCCAGGGAGCTGCTTTGTAGTTTTTGTTGCTGCCATTTTGAAACAGGGTCTTGGAACTGAGCCACTGAGGCTGACCTTGAACTCAGATCCTCCTTGCCTCAGTCTCCCAAGTGCTGCAGTTGGAGGCGGACACCATTCTGTTCGGGTCATCCCAAGATAACAAACTTCTCTGGAGCTATGAGAACGACAAACGGTACAGCAGGAAAAGTCAGATCTCTTTCTGTCTGCCTCCTTCACTTTTCCCTAATCTTGCAATTGGATTAACTGAAAACAATGAAGCATGGAGATGGAGGAGCAAAGCCTTTACAAATCAGTGAATAAGGTTCCAAGCCAGACACTGGGCCTTGATGATAATATCAACATAATATTAATTTATTTATTAATTTAATAATGAGATTCTAAAGATAAAGAGTACACCGGGGAGGCCAAGGCAGGAGAGTCCCTTGGGCTTGCTGGCCAGACAGCCTTGCTGTACCAACGAGAGACCCTGTCTCAAAAAATAAAGTGTGGATGGATCCTGAGGAATAAGCAACACTTAAGGTCCGGACTGCACTTCCACTTGTACATACACACAAACTCACACACACATACAACACACATTCACATTCACACACACACATACCCCCCACCACACACACACAACCGTGTGTGATAATCTTCAGATGTCTTCCACAAAGAACAGCATCTTCATAAAGCAGTTGCTATTACCCATCAAGAACCTCGAGCCAACGGTTCCCAGGGGAAAATAGCTAGTAACCTTCAGTGTGCTTCTGCGGTTCGCACCCACCTCGAAGCACTTTCTCCGCTGTTCTCTGGTCTTCTCTCATTCCCCTATTGGTCCATTTGAATAGCCTTGCACAGAACCTCAAAGTAAGTATTTATCTCACTTTTCTCTCCCCTATCCCTCCTCATGCCTCATTTGAAATGAATATGTACTACTGGGAGTTTCTGACTGGCTCCTGATACACTAGAAGCGGTGGAATTAGGAATTCAAATGACTTTCTTACTGTTGGCATTCAAACCTGAAAGAGCTTAGTTACAAATCAAACAAGTTACACCACCAGCCGCAAAGAAGCTGGCCTTGAGTACAAGGGTAGGAGGCTGGCCATCAGAGCCCTCAGGATGCTGCTTGGGCCCAGAGGAAGGAAGGTGTAATGACTCAATGGATTACGTCACACAGTCTCTCAGAGGTTTTCCTAAGCATTTGTGGGTGACACCATCTGAAACACGTTTTGAATTTCAGATTGCTTTTAGTATGTGGACTATAGTTAACTTCTTTCTTTAGGAAACAAAGGGATGCTTATGAACGACATTAGGGAGAAAAATTAAGGGGCTGGAGAGGGACCTCTGAGAGTAAGACATTTGCTTTTCAGGCATGAAGACCTGAGTTCCATATCCAGAATCTGTATTAAAAGAGTCGGATAGGTGGCCCACACCCTGATCCCAGGGCTGAGGAGCAAACGGACAGGTCTCTGTGGCTGGATGGTCAGGCAGTATAGTCCACTTGGTTAGTTTCAGGCCAGTGAGAGTCTCTGCCTCTAAAAAACCAAGGGGGACAGTGTCAAAGAAACAATAACTGTGGTTGTCCTTTGACCTCTGCACACATGTATACGTGTGTGTGTGTGTGTGTGTGTGTGTGTGTGTGTGTGTGTGTGTGTGGTGTGTGCAAAGAACAGAGAGAAGCAAAAGAGAAGGAGCATCACTCTTTACCCTGTGTGGGGTGAAGTCTAGTCCCAGTGCAGCAGCAGGAGAGGCTGGGAGGATGTTAGCCCAGAGAAAGTCACTGAGAGGTGATTTGGGGGGACTATGTATTTTTTTTTCTGCAAAGTGTAAAGTGAGCTTACTCCATCAGTAAAGAAGGAGTGGAGTAATAAAACATCCCGTGTGGAAAAGGTTTTAAACAAATGAAAAATGGGTCAGGGCCTAATTGAGAAGTGCCATGAATAACAGCAGAAACCCAGAGAATAACTTAGAGTCCCTTTGCCTCACTGGAGACCTGGCATATCAGCTGTTGGCTTTGTAATTAAAACCTTGTTCATAATATTAATGAGGACTGTTTCAATACGGGTGAAAGGCAAGTTCTAATCAAATAAAGAGTAATGGAGTGGAGGAAGTCAAGGTACAGAGAGGCATTCAGGAACCGTGCCCCCAATTCCTTCATCCACCCCCAATTCTACTCTAGGGAGTCTTTCCTGAAATCTCTCAGGACTTGCCTCTCATTCAATCTCCTTTGCAAGTTCTGAGCCTACAGTCAGATATACCTGCAGATTCGACCACTCATGGATGGAAAACATCTGAAAATAATTGCAACTGTACCCAACATTGGGTTTTTCCTTGTCGAAAATCTCTGAGCAGTACACGGAATCCACACTTATGAACTGTGCTGATGGGAAGGTACCTATAGCATATGGCTACCAGCAGGTTATGTGTGAATGCCATGACACTTTGACAACTTTTCCCTCGAGTCACCCAGGTCCTGTGCAGGCTAGGCATGCACTCTACCCTTAGCTACATTCCCAGGCCCATCCCTAAACTTCAGTAGCTGTGAGTGGCCCAGTAGCCAGTCCCCACAGATATCTATGGATGACTGGGCTGACCATGGAGATGGCAAAGGAAATGGAAAACCGACTTCAGAGTTACCCCAAGCATGCACTGCTTAGTACAGTCTCAATGGGAGAGCCTGTTGACTGTGCTGAGAGAGAGGTCCCTAGCTGTACCCTGGATGTTTCTTTTAGGACACCCATGCTGCTTCACAGTACATCATTGTGCTATTTGTTTTTCTGGTCAGCAGAAACCTGCTGAATAACAAATGCTTCACAGACGCATCTTGAGGGTAGAAGGGTTATTTTAACTCCGTGTTCCAGACATACAGTCTGCCATGATGCGGAAGGCCTGGTGGTGGGACCAGCTCTTGATGACGGTGGACAGCTGCTTGCTCACACCTGGGGAGTCAGGAAACAGAGACATGGCATTTTCTTTCCATTCTTTGCACTCTGTCAGGTACCCCAGTCCGTGACATGGAGCTGCTCACATATATGGGTGGGTCTTTTCCCCTCCATTTTTCTCTGTGGAGGAGCCTTCCTTGACACAGGTGCAGGCATACTCACTGTGTGCCACATTAGCTCTCTGCCTAGAGGTGTTTTCAATTGAGTGGCCCTTAGGCCACATGCAGCCCAGGATAGCTGTGACTTTAGAAAAACACAAGAGAATAAACTTATTTTAAGACATTATACTTTTTCTTTTTATAACATTTTTATCACTTGATTTTAAGGTTCTTGAGTTTGAGATTTGTAGCTGACAAAGTCATGTCAAAATTTTTAAATGATGGACTGTCCAGCCCTGCAAGGCCTTGCTTTTCTTTCTTTTTTCCTTTTCTTTCTTTCTTTCTCTCTCTCTCTTTCTTTCTTTCTTCCTTTCTTTCTTTCTTCCTCTCTTCCTTCCTTCCTTCCTTCCTTCCTTCCTTCCTTTCTTTCTTTCCTTCTTTCTTCCTTTCTTTTTTGAAACAAGGTCTTAGTGCATAGACCACACTGGCCTTGAATTCACAGGGATATGTATGCAAGGCATTCCGTAATCCATTCAATGTAGAAAATGTATATGAGCCAGGAGAGACAGAGCCTGAGAGAGAAAAAAATCTAGAAAAAGAGAAGTATATCAAGAGGGTTATCCTAAGAGGAGAGGTGTGTGGGTGTGGGTGTGTGTGTGTGTGTGTGAGAGAGAGAGAGAGAGAGAGAGAGAGAGAGAGAGAGAGAGAAGGAAAGAAGCCATGAATTGGATGCTCTCTAACTAAACTACCAGGCCCAGATACTATTGTACTATTGTACTATTGCACCCACTGTACTAAGGAACACAACCTCAGGGAGGGGAGAATTCATTCGTTTTGATTTCAAACCAAACTTAGCACAACATCTGGCACAATGCATATTCACTGTGTATTAATTAAAGAACTCCAGAGAGTCAGATAGACAATATAAGAAAGCCACCAGACTACCATCCAGTAAAGATACGGCACTGTCATGGTCATATTTCCTTAGAGACCACACCAGCATCTGCTCTGATTAGTCGGTTTCTGCATGTTAGACATCATTTAATAGTTTTAATTTTTCCCCTGGAGCTACAGTTAAATAATGAAGTATCTCCCACAGCTGCTTAAGTTAAACATGTGCTGTGGCATGTTCTAAGAGGTCATGGAATCTTCGGGAGATCAAGCCTAGCTGGAGGAAGCAGGTCCCAGGGATTGCCGTCGCTTTGGTGGGAAACAGTCTACAGGTGCCCTCAGCAGAGCATGGGCTCTGCTTTGCTTCTCCTCCCCCACGATGGACCAACACCTCAGGAGCCACTGAAGTGCCCCCAGAGGTTAATCATGTTAATTACATCCATAATGCCTACATCTGCAAAGCAGGGCATAAACTGAGCATAACCTTAATTCTAATGGAGAAACAAAGACAATAACTTGAAGATAATAAGACGTATGGAGCTTCTTAATTCTCTGAAATTTCTTGAGTGCTTTTCGTCTATAGTGGGGAGTCACAGAGTGTTGCCCAACTCAATTGATGCTGGGCCATAAAATATATAAAGTATGGTATTTCTTAATATGATATATTTTACTACATGAAAACTGTATATATTGAGAGGGGGAGGAAGGGAGAGAGAGACAAAGAAAGAGAGAACTTAGTTTCCCTTCAAAGTAGAGATTTCAAGGGCATTGGAATAATAATCATTACTCAGTTATTCCCATCACTGAAAAAGGCCATCAATATGTTTTATGTGCCACATTTCAAAAGCACAAAATGTTCCATGCATTTTTAAGTTTTGTTAAGTGATTGTTTTAATCACAGTGTAGTATTCTGCATATTCTGTTGGGTTCTCATCTTACCTTTTAACTCTAAAAGGAGAACTCTGGCTGAGGCTGCCAGCTTATAGACCATAATTTTCATTCATGGCTATCCCTCTGCCATGAATGAAGGCAATGGTCATTACCTCTTTTCCTCCTTTAAAGGTGATTTGATAATCACTGGAAAATGAATAAAGTCTGACTTAGTACTTGGCAGCAGCAGGGCTTGTCTTTCCTGTAATTCATATTTGTTCATTCATCAAAGTATTGAATGGCCATGTGGAATAACTAGATCCCAATAGAGGAAGTGTTGAAGAAAATACAGTGTGTATGGCTTCCAAAACGTGGGGTCTGAAGTGCTAAGTGGGTACATGGAGCATGAAGAAGACAAGATAAAGTGGTTACCGGGTAGTGGTGGTTACTGGGTAGTGCTTCATCACTGTCACTATCATCACTGTTCAAAGAGCCTTACACACATGAAAGGCAGCGATGATAAAACCTCATCAAAAACAACGGCAGTCAGATGACAGATTGCTCTGCGGTAGTGTAGACTACAGTGTGGACCAGATGTGGATGATCCAAACTGGTGAAAACAAGGGTCAGTGAGGAGAAAGTGGATAAGCATGGTCATAAAGGTGCTTAGGCCAGCAAGGTGGCGCATGCCTTTAATCTCAGATCTCATGAGGAGAAAGCAGGAAGATTGGGAGTTCAAGACCAGCCTGAGAGATGCAGTGAAAACCTGTCTCAAAAAACAAATGGTGGGATAGGATGTATACCAAAATACATTGTGTGAGTCAGAAGGATTCTACTAAAAAGATAAATCCAATGAAAGGCATTTAGGTGACTAGAAAGATGTCATATGAGTAACAAAGAGAAAGGAGCTGTGTGGGGCGATGCCTAGTCTTGTGATTTGAGCAGCCAAAGGGAGAATGTACCCAAACAGTGATTGCAATCCAAGAGGAAGAACAGATTTGTGTGGGATGAGAAGATATGTTCTCTGAGATTAAAATGAAAACACCGGGCTGTGGCTATGTTACAAGAGAGTGTTTTTATAAAAGCGACTCCATGGTTCTCTGGGCTAGGCAGAGCATTTATTTATGCAACACGAGTTACTGAGGCATAATAATGCATGACAGAAGAGCAAGGGGGCGGGGCATGACGAACACATATGGCCTCTGCCCTGAGGGAACTCACAGAGTATATGAAGTAGAAAAGTCGCCCAAATAATTAGTGTTGAATATTACAGAAGATGAGAGGCCAGGTAGGGGAAGCTTGCATTGCATCTGCTGACTCCAGTTCTCAGGGGTGAAAGCATTTACATACGCTGGTGGTTTGGGAGCCTAAGATGGAATCCTGGGGAGGTGGAGAGGCCTGTCATTCATCTCAATGGCAGGATTAGAGTCACACAGACTTTTTGTACCCTCCTAAGAGTGGCTGACTTTATCCTCCTGGTGACAGGGGTTTGCTAAAACCAAACTTCTGAAAGATCTGAGTGACATGATTTTGAATGCCAACTCCTATAGCAATATGGAAGGTACATTGGAGAATGCTGGACACGGAAGATGCATTTAGACAGTTGTGATTCCTCAATAAAAACAGAAACACCAAACAGGACGATAATGCTGAAAAGGAATCAAATTTGGAAATGCCCAATGAAATTAGGTTTAGAACACAGCTGGGCTGAGTGCATGGGGTGTGCTCAAGACACCAGGGAGGCTCAGAAGCTGGGAATGAGGAGAGCTGATGTTATTTGGGCTAAATCTAAAGGCCCCTGAACCATACAAACTAAAGGAGCTAATGATGGAATTCTAAGTCCAGACACAAATGGTGTAGAATGGGGGCAGGGGGTTATGAGCCTCACAGATCCAAGGCCAGAAATTCTGAAAAAAAAAAAACAATGTTTTTCACATTTGGAAAAAGAGGGGTATCTCAGGAGGTGGGGATGAGAGGGGGACAAACAGAGAGACAATTTATCCTTTCTGCCTTCTTGTTCTGTTGACTCCAGTTCTTTAGATGATGCCAAGCACACTGAGGTTGATACTCCCCTTCACAGTCTGATAACTCACGCACCAGCCTCCTCTGGATGCCCTTCCCAGACACTCAGAAATAATGCTTAACCGACTGCTTAGGGGCCTCAAGTTGCCATGCACATTAACAGGTAAAATATGCCCCTTGCTCAGTGTGCTGGCCCACGCCTTACACCCCAGCACTGGGGAGGCAGAGGCAGGTGGATCTCTGAGTTTGAGGCCAGCCAGGACTACACAGTGAGACTCTGTCTTGAAAAAAAAAAATCCAATCAACTTCCTTGGGCAACTAATTGGAATTTCTGCTTTCCTACCATGGCCTTAATTGCTACATGGTGACGTTAATGGAGACGGTGACCACACTTGGGGGCAGGCGGTGCACTAGGCACACATACATGCGACTCTACACCACATTCAAGATCTCTAATACACTAGCAAGAGATCCGTGAAAATAATAAAAAGAGGTTTGCTTTTTCTCTGCATCGATGTTGGACTGATGGTTCCAGGGAGCCGATGCCTCTCCAGATCCAGATGGCAGGAGCACCCAGTGGGGCCACAAGTTGCTACAGCTCGCCACCGCACAGCCAGAGTGTAGAAACAAAGGCAACTTGACTTAATATCACTGTCAAGGAGAGTACAGAGGTTATTGTTACTAAACCCTCGCAGTTGGGTGCGTTTCCTGCTGCATACTTGTGTGAGCCCCTTGTCTTGGTAAACAGTCCGTGTGCTCTAAGCAGTTAACGCTACAGTTTTCATGAACGCTGTCTTTAACTCTGACAGGACAGCTGGCAGCCATACCTCAGTCTTCAGCCTAGGGTGTGTAGTGCAGGTTTTCTCAATAATGACAGACATGCCTGTCACCGTCAGGGAAACAAGTGGCACTATTTATTGCCGATGACAAAATGTAGGCTTTCAAAGCACAGTGACAGTCTCGGGCTAGGGCTGGAGGGATGGCTCGGTGGGGAAGGGCGCTTGGTGCTCTCCCTGAGGACCTGGGTTTGATTTCCAGAACACACAAGCAGGCTCACATCAGTCTGTAACTCCAGTCCTGGGAGAGTTGATGTCCCCATTCAGCCCCCAGGCATGCACTTGGTGCATAAACCTGCAAGCCGACAAAACATTCCTGCACATTATATTTATCTTGGAATGCCAGTGGCCATCATTGTCAACTTGACCAATATTATTAAATTAATTTTTTAATAAAAGGCTGCATACAAAGCAAGGTATGAAGTAAAGGGTTTCTTCCTGATGTCTCTATACGTGCACGCCTTGTTCTTCCTTTCTTCCCTTCTTGCTCCCTTTGATACTCCCCCGCCTCACACCCCCCTTCTCTCTCTTTTGAATGAGTTTTCTGGGGATCCCAAGAACTGGGATCTTGTTTCTTGTTAGTCTGGGTATTCTTTCTATAAGGAAATGTGTCTACCAACCCCAGCGAACATTTGCCTAATCATAACAATACAGTGTTATGCAATCATATCTGGAAAAAAAATGTCCATTTGAAGTTTAAGATAGACCAATTATTTATTGTAATAATGCCAATAAAATATATTGCTATAGTACAAGACAGACCAACCAGATTTAACTGAACCAGTTGACCTGAACTCAGATCCCATTTTGAAACTTTATGTTTAAGATGCTGCTGTTTGCCAAATTTTGGTGCAATATGAAGCTAAACATTAACTATTCTATGAAAAACTATTATAATCTGTGCCTTTTCTAACTACATTTGTGCTTGGCTTGGCTGCTGTATGTATATGGGCCAGAACAGGTCAACACAAGAGTGTATTTCCCAGCAGGCAGAGATCCCAGATGTCTCTTATTACGTCTCACATTAAAGAGATTTGTCAAAGGGGAGTGCTGAAGTCTTCTCACAGCCTTTTGCTAGTCTTGCTTTGAAAAAAATACCTTTTATAAAATTACATTATTTGTACCAGCATGCA
Organism: Peromyscus maniculatus bairdii; assembly: GCF_049852395.1. Taxonomy (NCBI): domain Eukaryota; kingdom Metazoa; phylum Chordata; class Mammalia; order Rodentia; family Cricetidae; genus Peromyscus; species Peromyscus maniculatus. The sequence continues at coordinate 48,652 of NC_134857.1, forward strand.
ATTGGCCTTTGGCCATTTAAACATAATATATTTACACTCTTTGTTTTAATAGGGCAAGTACATTCCCATAGGAGCACGGTTTGTAAGCTACATAAACACGATTATTCAATAACTATTAAAGTATAAATATGTGCTGAGGCGAAAAATAAAAATAAAAGCTTGGTGACCTGACATAAAGAATGGAAAGAGATAAACAAGTGACGGGCTTAAGAAGTTGCTCATTGGAGTTCACTTCAAAAACGTCTACAGGTGTTCCTTTGACCTGTCTCGCTGACAGAGGATTCCTGTCTTAAGCCCTGCCCCGTGGCTTCCAGCCAAGAGCATAACAAACCTAGGGGCTTCTGGTGCTGGCAGCCATCCAGTCCCCCTGCTTCTTCCTCGAAGAGTCAGCATGCACTGTTTTGTTTTCCTTTCCTTTATTTCTAGCAAGGTTGCACTGCAAAGTTATTTGCCCCGATTCTAAGATCTTCATTATCTCCATTCTATATTTCCTCTATTTCAGAGTTATCGTTGGCAGTCAATGCCTAAACACATAAAATTCCGAACCTCTGTGAAACCAAAGGGGAAGTTAGCATCAGAGAGCATGGTGCAGAAGAGGTGGACGTGGCAGGCCTGTTGAAGGGAGCCTTGGATACGGACAAGAGCAGAGGTTGAACGTCTGAATGTGACCGTGTGCAGAGAAGAGAAAATGAGATGGAGAACCCTGGCAAACATCACACTGAAGGCACCATGGTTGAAGTGGGGCCAAAAGATGACTGCAGGAGAGATCAGCTCCACCAACAGGGCCCTCGCTCAGGAAAAGTGTGATGCTAACTTTGGATGTCAGCCTGACGAGATCTGGAATAACCTTGGAGAAAAGCACGAGGGATGATTTTGGTTAGGTTATTTAAGGTGGGGAGATCCACTTTAATTGTGGGTGGCACCATTCCTTGGTCTAGGTCCCTGGACTAAATAAAAAGGAGAAAGCAGGCTGAACACCCATGTTTACTTTCTGTTTCTTGACTCACACCTCTGTTACTATATTTCCCCAGCCATGATGGACTCTGCAAGCCAAAACAACCCCTTTCTTCCTTAAGTAGCTTTGGTCAGGTATATTGTTGCAACCAGGAAAGTAGCTAATATAAAGGCATTGTTTGAGACATCAAGACAAAAAAGCCTGGAAACTGGCCCAGGTCTTTAGAGACATCTCTGACAGCAGTGTTCATCAGATGTGTAGAGGAGAGGAAGCTAGATGACAAAGTGAGAACTTGAAAGTTGGAAGCACTGAACTTGGCCTTTCCCAAGTTTTTAAGTTAAGGAAAAATGCCCTCAGTCTTGCCTTCACACATCCAGCTGTGCTTGTGAGTGTTTGCTGATTCTGTTTGGATTTTATTCTGTTATTGAGAGACAACAGATGAACTGTGCATGAAGAGCTGTGCAGTCCTTGAATTCCTTTGCTAGGACTGCAAGAGAGAAAGCAGCAGATGTTGATATGACCTAGAGAAATGCATCTTCGTGTGGCTCTGGAAACCAGAAGCCTAAGACTTAGGCACCAGCAGGCTTGGAATCTGACCAGGCCTCTGATGTTGGCTTGCCAATGGCCACATTGGCCAGTACCCTCACTTACTGTTTCCTCTATGCAAGCATCCCTGCCTCTTCTTTCGGGGTTCCAGCCCTACTGCATTAGACCTTGTAAACACATTTAACTTGAATCACCACCTACAGCCTTATCTCCAAATCCAGCTGGACATCAGGGCTCCTGATGAATGCACTTGGGAGTAAGAGAAAAGGTGCCATTCATAAGGACACCTAGTGTGGTGATAATCTAATTGTACTGAATTATTATTTTGATTGTATGTTAATAAATAAAGTTGTCTGGGAGTCAGAGCTATTAGAGCCATAGCAAGAGTGTGGCGGTGGTGGCACATGCCTTTAATCCCATAGATATCTGTGTGTTCAGGGTCAGAGCTATTAGAGCCATAGCAAGAGTGTGGCGGTGGTGGCACACGCCTTTAATCCCATAAGATCTCTGTGTGTTCAGGGATACAGTCAGCATTGGAGACATATGCCTTTAAGACCTAGGGGGCTGTACATTCAGACAGTGACGAGGCAGTCATGTGTTTGGGTTTACAACCAATGAGAAGGCAGAACAACATACTTTAAAAAAAACGAACCGACAGGAAGTAGGTCTCTTTTCGTGAAGCTGGGACAGCAGGAGGAAGGGTGAGATTTTAGCTCTGAGCTCTGACTTCTCGGCTTTCTCTTTTACATTGTTTCTGTGTTTCTTATTTAATAAGACGGTTGGTTACATCTACATCTGGCGCCCAACGTGACAAGAATCCATTAAAAACCGCTTGGCTTGACGGCAGGTCCGCTTTCCCGCAAGGGCGGCAGGCGGTGGCAGGCGGCGGAGGAAGCGGCAGGAAGCGGCCGGCGTCTTAGTCCGAGCTGCCGGCTTCCTAGTCCGGGTAGCAACTTCTAGCCCGGGCCTAGGTCTGTGAGCAGTTTGCCTAAAGCCGGTGCTACAAACAACTCAGACCTGCCCTGCCGAACAGGGCCCTGCCTGTAAAGCCAACGCACGTGGTCGGAGCTTAAGGAAGCCAGACCCAAGCCTTGACTCGGCACAAGAGGGAACACGTGGCTGCATTTAAGCTTTAGCCGGCTACGCTTTCTTGTGCGTTCTCTCTTTCCTCTCTCTCTCTCTCTCTCTCTCTCTCTCTCTCTGGATTTACACCTGGGACACTAGGTGGCTGCTTTGAAAATCCCCTCGGATTTCTACTGTTCTACGCAGATTTGGTAAGTCATAATATATCAGATATTTTAAGGGAAACTATCTAAAAGAGAATTTTTTTCCACATTAAAAAACAAATGGGTTTTATGTGTACATTAGAAGAAAATTGGTTTTTGTTCGAAATTTTAGGCAGTCTGGCAATGGAACAACTATATAATATTAGTATTGGTGGAATTATGCACCTTATCACTATAATAATCCACATTTTAATATTTAAAAAGATAGTCAATTTAAGTGCCAGGATAACAGCTTTAGAAGAACTTGTTAAACCTGTAAAAATTCAGACAGAAGAAATTAACAGTGAAGTTGTTTCAAGTCGGGATCATAAGGTTGCAGAAAGAAAGCCTGTTTTCACACAGTCACCCTTAATTTATCCTGTAACCATACAGCAGATGCCTGATCAAATGGCTACACAAAATACTTGGGCTCCAATTGAAATGTTGGATTTAAAAAGGTTTAAGGAGGCAATAGTATCTTATGGCATGCATTCCCCATATGTAAAGCAAATGTTAAACACTTGGTCAACATATAATAGGATAGTACCACAGGACTGGCGAGACCTTGCACAAGGTGTTCTGGAACCCAGCCAGAGACTTCAATTTCTGACTTGGTTTAAGGAGGAGGCTAAAAACATAGAAAAACAATGGAGGGATAAAGGAGTACAAGTTTGCCAGGATCAGCTTATGGGTGAAGGCCAATATGCTTCAGCACAAGCACAATGTTTATATGATGTCCAAACCCTAATTTTATGTCGAACGGCAGCCTTGAATGCATGGGACAAAGTTGAGGAACCAGGAAAAAAATCTGAGTCATTTACAAAGGTGAAGCAAGGCCCAAAAGAGTCTTTTACAGATTTTTTACAAAGACTGGCTTCAGCAGTAAAGAGAATGGTCTCGGATTCAGAAGCTGGTAAGGCAATCATTGAATCTTTGGCCTTTGAGAATGCGAATGCAGCATGCAAAAGAATAATCAGGCCATTAAGGGCAAGATCTGCACCTATGGAAGATTGGATTAGAGAAACAATTAATGTTGAAGATGATGAGCATGATGATACATGGGTAGGAGAAGTAATTTCAAAAGGTTTGAGGAGTGTTAGATGTTTTGGATGTGGAAAGCAAGGACATTTGAAAAGGGACTGTAGACAGGTCATTTCCAGAAACAATGTTTCTTCAAGGAACAATGGCAACAGAATGCCCCTTCCTTCTGGAGTATGCAGAAGGTGTGGTAAGGGAAAACACTGGACCAACGAATGTAGATCAACAAAGGACAGACAGGGTAATCCTTTGCCTCAGTCTTCGGGAAACTCCCAGAGGGGCCTCAGGCAGGCCCCCAGTGCAAATCCAGTTCAAACCTTTCCGGCAGCCATAGAGGAAATGCCTGCTCTGGAGAGCGATTAAATAACCAAATGCGTATTGGAATAAATCATGCTGGTCAGGATGATGAAACAGAGAGAATAGAAAATTCAGGAGAAAACATAAAGAAAATTTTTTGGCAAACTTCTATTAATGAACAAAGACCAAAATTAACAATAAAAATAAATGGTGTTTTGTTGTCTGGTCTGGTAGACACAGGTGCGGACGTTACCATAATTGCACCAGAATTTTGGCATCCAACTTGGCCTCTTCAGGAGGTAAACGTTCAACTGTTAGGAATTGGGACATTATCTCAGGTGAAACAGAGTGCAAGATGGCTCGAATGTATAGGTCCAGAAGGACAGAGAGGAAAATTAAAACCATATGTGGCTAACATAACTATGAACCTGTGGGGTCGAGACTTGTTGCAACAATGGAATACTCAGATTAACATCCCTCCAATCTCAGAAACAAATCATAAACTAGCACATGTTACTGAGAGAAATATTAGAAGATATTGTTCTAATGAGTTGTCACCAGCCATCCATATTATACAAGAACAGGGCACAATAACTGATGATCTTCCAAAGACACCAACAGCTCTACCTTTAAAATGGTTAACAGACAAGCCTGTATGGGTCCAGCAATGGCCTTTAACAACAGAGAAACTCCAGGCTTTAGAAGAGCTGGTAGAAGAACAGTTAAATGCTCAGCATATTGAAGAATCAACCAGCCCTTGGAATTCTCCTGTATTTGTTATTAAAAAGAAATCTGGTAAATGGAGAATGGTAACAGACCTTAGAGCAATTAACAAAATAATTCAGCCAATGGGCTCTCTACAATCTGGGATGCCTTTGCCTACTCTGTTACCAAAAGGATGGCCTCTCATAGTTATTGATTTAAAAGACTGTTTCTTTTCAATACCCTTACAAGAAAAAGACAAAGAAAGATTTGCTTTTACAGTGCCTACTTATAATAATTCTCAACCGGTTAAAAGATTTCAATGGAGGGTCCTCCCACAGGGAATGTTGAATAGCCCAACTCTGTGCCAATATTTTGTACAACAGCCATTGGAAGTGATACGTAAAAAATTTCCTAAATCTATAATTTATCATTATATGGACGATATTTTACTAGCTGACTCAAATGCAGATACTTTAGAAATAATGTTTGAAGAAGTAAAGAAAATTTTGCCTTGCTGGGGATTACAAATTGCTCCTGAAAAGATACAAAGAGGAGATTCTATTAATTATTTAGGATATAAAATAGAGCTACAAAAAATTAGACCCCAAAAGGTGCAAATTCGGAGAGATAGACTACAGACTCTTAATGACTTTCAAAGATTATTTGGAGATATTTCTCATCTACGAACTATTGTTGGGGTAAAAAATGATGAACTGACTAATTTGTTCAAAACCTTAGAAGGTGACAAGGACTTAAATAGTCCAAGAGAATTATCACCTGAAGCTGAGAAAGAATTAGCCTTGGTAGAAAAGAAAGTGCATGAAGGACACGTGAATCGTATTGATCCAAAGCTGGATTGCATTTTGGTTATCTTACCTTCTAGGCGTTCTCCTACTGGAATATTAATGCAGAGGGAAGATATTATATTGGAATGGATATTTTTACCAAATAAACCAAATAAAAAATTAAAAACTTATGTGGAAAAAATCTCTGACTTGATTTACAAAGGAAAATTGAGACTTCGTCAATTAGCAGGCATAGACCCAGCAGAAATTGTCGTACCATTAACTAAGGAGGACATTGAAAAATTATGGGCAGAAAGTGAACCTTGGCAAAGAGCTTGCAGTAATTTTTTGGGAGAAATTAACAGCAAATATCCCAAAAGCAATAGAATTGATCTTATAAAGAGAGCTGAATGGATCTTGCCTCGAATTGTACGGCAAAAACCCATATCTGGAGTTCGTACATTTTATACAGATGCCAACAAAGAAGGAAAGGCAGGTTACAAATCAGAAAATTTAAGTAAAGTGGTTCAAAGTCCGTATAATTCAGTTCAAAAATCAGAATTGTATGCTATTCTGTTGGTATTAATGGATTTTTCAGAACCTCTCAACATAGTAACTGACTCTCAGTATGCTGAAAGAGTGGTATTACATATTGAGACTGCAGAATTTATCCCTGATGCTTCAGAATTAACTTCACTATTTATTCAATTACAAGATACAATCAGGAAAAGGAATCATCCTTTATATATAACTCACATTCGATCCCACACTGGTCTGCCAGGCCCTCTAGCACAAGGCAATGATGAAATTGATAAATTATTGATAGGAAATGTGCTGGAGGCCTCAGAATTTCATAAAAAACATCACGTTAATAGTAAAGGTTTAAAAAAGGATTTTTCCATAACCTGGCAACAAGCCAAAGAAATAGTAAAGAAATGTCCTACTTGTTCCTTCTACAATCAGACGCCATTACCAGCAGGATGTAACCCAAAGGGTACTCAGAGAAATGAAATCTGGCAGATGGACGTGTTTCACTTTGCAGAATTTGGAAAATTGAAATATGTACACCACACTATCGATACTTATTCAGGATTTCAATGGGCAACTGCTTTGAGTTCTGAAAAAGCTGATTCTGTAATCACTCATTTGCTAGAAGTTATGGCCATCATGGGTATACCTGCACAAATCAAAACTGACAATGCTCCATCATATGTCTCTGTTAAAATGAAACAGTTTTTTGCTTATTACAATATAAAGCATATTACAGGCATACCACATAATCCTACAGGTCAAGCAGTTATAGAAAGATCAAACAGAACTCTAAAGGATATGCTAAATAAACAGAAAGGAGTAACAATAACCCCCAGAAATAGACTGCATAATGCTCTTCTAACTTTGAATTTTCTGAATGCCAATGAGAAAGGAACAACAGCTGCAGAGAGACATTGGATAATAGAAAAAACTACAGAATTAAATCAGCCTATATACTTTAAGGATGTGCTGACCTCAGAATGGAAACCAGGGTATGTATTACATTGGGGACGTGGTTTTGCTTTTGTTTCTACAGGAGAAGATAAGCTGTGGGTACCATCAAAATTTATAAAGGTTCGATTTGAACAAGAGAGACCTCTTAATTAGAGGAGGTGATAGTTCATCAACCAGCATGAACATCCAATTTAAACTAACTTGTATCAATAAAACATGCCTTTTCATTTAATCAGATAATAACTTGCCAAAAAGGAACATCCCCAAAATTAGTCTTGGGGAAAGGTTTTTGTTTTTGTCTTTTAGGAGAATGAAGGTTAAGGAATCTGAAGAACACTGGACAAATGAGACAACTGAAGAAAAGGGACAAATCATCTATCCCAAGAAACAGAGTGAAACGGTGTATGGGTATATATTATCTAAAAAAATTTTATGTCTTCCTAAATGTTTGTTTCTGCTTTTCTCTAAAGATTTAACACTCTTGGTTTTCTAATAGTCCCAGTTCAATTAAAATTTAAAGCTGACTTTGGAGTTGGAGAATGGCTCTCTCCTTCTTTAAAATCAAGCATGTTGTTAAAAGGAAAATGCAAACTCCCTGTATCATGCCAGAATAAGAGCCATCTTCTGCTATGGTACAGGACAAAAGCAAAATTAATTAAGGGACTATTCTATTACTAATCTCAACTCTTTGATTCTATTCTGATTCTTTAAACTTTTCTCAAAGTATAAATTTTATATCAAAATTTACAAGATTAATATATATATATATATATACATTTTAAACTTTGTTAAGATATGAATGGTCACATAGAGTACTAACTAATTCTAGACAAAAGGCTAGCTGCATATATATGTTTTTGTGTTCGAGTCTCTTATCAGTTTTCTGCAGGAAATCATGGCCAGGCCTAACATCAACTGAAGTCTCCAGAAAGAAGATGGGGCCCCACAACAACAACAATTCCACGTGGACAATAATAATATCATTAAGCTGACAAACATCATCCATAGATTAGCTTTGAACTATAAGATGCTCAGAGCAAATTTGAGATGACTAGCTGAGATGATCCAGTCTCAAAGACTACTTGAATAAGGACTTGAGATAAACCCTAAACTTTGGCATTATACACAGACTGGATAATGAAGGATATAGTTACCTCTCCTAGAATTTGACAATTAACCTAAAATTTTTCTTTCAGGATAAAGAAAACTTCGCCCATACCCAGCAGGAAGCAATTTTAAGAATACGACGCCCACATTCCCAAAGAGGTGGTGTAGGGCGGGTGGTTTTTTGGTCTTTTTAATGGGTTTTGGTCTGGGATAATTTTCAGTATTTAGGGGGGTTGGTTACAAGTTATTGTCAAGGGTTAGGAAAAAGGCTAAGCAAAGGAGATTAGATTTAAGGTTCTTGTTTAAAAAAAAAAAGAGAGAAAGAAAGAAAAGAAAAAGACAATTACTAGTTTTAAATACTTTACATTGGATTGAATTGTTTTATATTGTACACAAATTTGAAACTGATATTGTTAGAAAATGCTATATGTATATTTCTAATTGTATTTATTCCATCCATTTAACAATGTAATGCAAATTTCTGATCCTTGAATGTTATTATTATCAACTATTAGGATATAAAGAAATGAAAGCTAGTAGTTAGACATTATCATAGAACTTGTAGTCATATTAGATATGTTTTAAAAATTGAGCAGAGATGTTTTAGACAGGTCATCTTCAAACCCTTCAGAGATCTACAGAATATGGCATTTAAAATGTTTTAATAACTTAGAAAATTTTTCTTTTTTGAGACATGTCGGCTCCTGGCAGTACCAATCTACTTTAGAGAAAATATGGGCATTGAAGAAACTGCATATGGAGTCAACTTTCATTCTGGCAAAAGTTAGCCACTGGACAACAAAGTATCCTCGAATCAACAGGACAAAATGGACAGACAGATCACGAAACAAGGGACTACTGATTCTTGCCAAAACAAGTGTGGTTATGGCTTTATCAAAAGGCATCTTCTGAGGCCAGGACAATATGGCCCCATCCCTGAAGTGGCCTTCGCATCCGGAAAAGGTACGGTGCCCTTTTCTTCGAAGGCAGCTTAACAGGCAGAGGGCCGATGGATTCTGTTGTACAATGGAACAGCAGCTGAAAGCTCATGCCTCTCAAAAGTAGACTGGCATTTAATAGAGGGATGTGGAGAAGAAGGGGATGCTGAGATGAAGCCATATATACACAGCCAAGAAGAATGGACAGCTGAATTAAAAAACTGTCAACAATTTCCAGAATTTAAAATCCTGAATCATGACAGGACACTAGTGGAATTCAGGTGTTTCTGGTACGTGGACTGCTCTCACCCAATGTGAGGTTGAACTGTTGACCTTGTGTACATCCTACTTCACAAATGAGTCTGTCAGATACACTAAGCCTATAGGCTGAAGATGATGCCCCAACACTGCGGAGAAACCTCAGGTGACTGCCCAGGCAGCTGGCTGTTTCTGTCAACTCACAAAATTTTTTGGAAGTTGCTTGCATGCACTTCCTGTTTTTATTTTTGTTAGCTAATATTATTCCCTTCTTGGGTCTCTGAGGGAGTTGAAGATTAGTTAGTTATGGTTGAAGATTAGTTAGTTATAGTTGAACATTAATTAGGATAGAAAGTACATTAGATACATCTTGGAATTACCAAAATAGGATAGATAATGGAATTATTTTCTCTGATTTGTCAAATACCTGTTTAGGTATTTATTACTTGTATATATTGTATATAGTTATTGTACTTTTGTATATAGTTTTTCTTTTGTTAGTTATAACCTTTTGCTTTCTTTTTCTTTTTATTAAAATAGAAAAGGGGAAATGTGGTGATAATCTAATTGTACTGAATTATTATTTTGATTGTATGTTAATAAATAAAGTTGTCTGGGAGTCAGAGCTATTAGAGCCATAGCAAGAGTGTGGCGGTGGTGGCACACGCCTTTAATCCCATAGATATCTGTGTGTTCAGGGTCAGAGCTATTAGAGCCATAGCAAGAGTGTGGCGGTGGTGGCACACGCCTTTAATCCCATAAGATCTCTGTGTGTTCAGGGATACAGTCAGCATTGGAGACATATGCCTTTAAGACCTAGGGGGCTGTACATTCAGACAGTGACGAGGCAGTCATGTGTTTGGGTTTACAACCAATGAGAAGGCAGAACAACATACTTTAAAAAAACGAACCGACAGGAAGTAGGTCTCTTTTCGCGAAGCTGGGACAGCAGGAGGAAGGGTGAGATTTTAGCTCTGAGCTCTGACTTCTCGGCTTTCTCTTTTACATTGTTTCTGTGTTTCTTATTTAATAAGACGGTTGGTTACATCTACAACCTAGGAGTATCAGAGGTGTACCCTTCTGCATTCTAGCCACAGAAAGAGCAGATGAGAAACCCCTCAGATGAAGCCATGGTTTAAGTCAGAGGAAAGATGAGAACACAAGAAGACACCAGTGGTCCTGAGGATCAGAGACTCTGTGTGTGTGGCTCAGGCAGAGAATGCACACGGTAGAATCAAGCTCAGAAGTCCCAGGCTTTAGCACTGGTGAAAACTCCTATCGTAGAGGGGCTGCAGCAGCAGGGACAGTTACACAGAGAGTTGGTAAGATGTCCCTTTATGCATCTGCATGCATGCATGCATCCATGAATTAATAATATCTCCTTTATGCATATATGCATATTTTAGTATTGAGTTTCCAAAGGTCCACTTTCTGCATTTCCATGTACTTCACATTTTCATGAAATATCCAGGTCTTGGTGCAGTAAAAGAAAGCGAGTCCATGGGACGAGGCACACACGATCAAGATGGCGCCAGTACAAAGCCTCTGCCTTACGCTCTTGATTTCAGGTGAGGGGACCAATGCCTCTTTTTCCTTTTTTTTTTTTTTTCCCTTTTTTTTTTTTAATGTTTGTGTGTGAATATGTCTGGGTGAGTATATGCAGATGCCCTTGGAGGCCACAAGAAGGTGTTGAATCCCCTGGAGCTACGGGACACTCTTTTCAACTGCTTTGAATCACTCTAGGTGTGGCAGGTTGTTATAGGGCAATTAAAAACTGATTCAGGCTGGGCATGGTGGCACACACCTATAATCCTAAAGACTGAGGCTGGAAGAGCTTGGTGAGTTAGAGGCCAACCTAGGATACATAGTGAGAGCTTGTCTCAGAAAAAAAAGAAAAGAAAAAAGGGAAGGAGGGAGATAAAAAGAGAGGGAGATGAGATGAGGAGGAGGAGAAGAGGGAGTGTGTGTGTGGGGGGGAATAGAGTTATAAACATTCTCATCCAAAAATGGGAAACTCAGAATGGTTTTAAACCCATCTGGGAAAAGCCTGGGAACATCCTTTGTGGTTTTGGTCCTTGTTTTCCAGAATCTTCACTCTGACCCTCTTCCTCTTCCATGAAAGGTGATTTGTGTCCGTAGCTGAGTGGTTCTGGTGACCCCGGCTTCCTAAGTCTACGCTAGTTTCTAAAACCTCTGTCCCTTTCAGGCCCAGGCAGATGATTTCCTGGAGATAACAAGTTTTCAAGCACCATTTGGGCTTCCTGTGGATGTCTCCAGGTTTACTCCGTGAGACACAAAGCTGTGCTCCATCTTTCTGAGACAGAGACGACTCCTTTCTGGCCTCTGCTGCCGAGGGGTGCTGCAGTTTGACAGGAGGCTACCGCCGGACTCTGGTGCTGCATCCTCCGAGGTTTTGCTCTGTCTGGGGTTATCAGCCACACTTTCGGTCTTTGTCTGAGCCTCAATTCTGAAGCTGCGGAATTCCCAAGCTATGACGTCTCTGTTCGCCTTTCACAGTCCTTTCCTGAGCTGCTCTCTCTACTAAAGCAAAGGGCAAGGCTTCACCTTTGACACTTAGCAATCTCCTCTGCTCGGCATCGAAATTTACCATGTCAAGGCTGCACATTCTAAATAGCCACAGGAATTAATGTCCCTAAGCCTGCCCCCACCATGCAGCAAGAATGCTCCTTCTTCCGGTTCTGACAGCACATTCCTCCTCAGGCCTCAGGGCCTTCAGAGCCCTTCTCTGGCAATGTTTTCATTTGTTTGCTTTTGTTTTTAACCTGTGTTTCTAGTAACCAAAGTTCTAAGCCTTGTCTATTATTAAAATTCTAGTGGCTTTGATTCACACCCAGACAGCCAAGGCCTCTCACATATCTGAAAATTTCTGTGATGGCCTTGTGGCGCTAGCACGATCAGTTTTCTATGGCCAGTAAACAACTTATCACAGACTCAGGATCTCAACATCTGCTTATCACCCCCCAGTTTCTGGACAGCAGAAACGCAGCCAGACTCAGGTGACCCTAGCTTTAAGGTATCACAAAGTTCACATTAAGGTGCTGGCTGCCGGACTCCTTTGCTCCTGTCTTGTGATTGGGAGAACTCAGTACCCTACAGCTGTTGCCTTCAGGTCCCATTTCCTGTCCGCAGTTTCCCGAAGCCAGGCTTCACTTTACACCTAGTTCCCAGGGTCACTGCCCAGTCCTTGCCTGTGGCCACTGCTGTGTCCAAGCCTGCAAAGGCACACTAAAACTTCCGTCTGCAGATTACCTTGTACCCAGAACAGTACAGAAGCAGAGAGACTTCCTGAAAACCATCAGGCTTCCGTCGCTGAAATCCCCTCGATGGGCACTCATCCTGGTAACTCCTGTGATGCTAATCTTGATCATCCTCTTGACACACCTGGGAAGAGGGAACCTCAACTGAAGAACTGCCTCAACCAGACTGGCCTGTGGCCGTAACTGTGGGGGCATTTCTTGATTGCTAACTGATACAAGAGGGCCCAGCCCAGGTGGGCAATGCCATTCCAAGGCAGGCGGACCTGTGCTATATAAGGAAGTGAACTGAGGGCTGGAGAGGTGCTCAGAGGCCAAGAGCATTGGGGGCTCTTCTAGAGGACTCAGGTTCAATCTGCAGCACCCACAGTCAAGGGGATCCCATGCCCTCTTCTGGCTTCCTACCGGAGCCCTGTGTGTACATGGTGCCCAGACATACATGCAGGCAAACACACACCTTTTTCAAAAGATTTATTTGAGAGAGACAGAGAGAGAGAGAGAGAAACAGAACCAGGAAGCATGTCAGTAAGCAGCATTCCTCCATGGTTTCTGCTTCAGTTTCTGCTTCCAGGTTTCCCTGGCTTCCCTTTGGGATGCACTTAAGTTGTAAGCCGAATAAACCCTCCCTCTCTAAGCTGCCTTTGGTCAGTGTTTACCATGGTGTCAGAAAACAAATTAGGACAGTTCCCTGCAGTGAACTTTTGGTTTCTGCGTTCTCCCCAGGGCACACTTTGATTGCAGTGTTTTCTCTCGAAGCTCAGGCTTGCCTTATCAAGTGGTAGCACCTGGTTCTTCTGGACATTCAGGAACTGTGGGAGAGTTTCTAGTCTGTGCTATACGGACACATGCAAAGCACAGCTTGTATCTTATCAATCACAGAAAGTGCCAGTCGCTTGTGCAAGTGACTTTTCTAAGATCTTCCGGAAGCAAATAATGAAGGCATATACGGATGTAAAGAATAAAATACTCTTCATTCATTTTACTTGAAACTCAGCCAAATTAAACTACCATGTGTTATAATACATGCTCACAGAACCAAGATCAGATCAAATAACAAACTTATCTGAGGAAGATACAGCCAGTGCCAACTATTAGGTCATATAGTAAATTACCTTTGAAAAACATTCATCTTAAGATAGGTTTCGGCACCCATTGTTTAATTTTTAACAATATAAATTAAGAATTTGACTTTCTTACTTGATGGAATACACTCCAACCAATACCTGAAGGTTAAAAATTAGTTGATTTTAACCTTCTTAGTTTAAAATAATTTAACTTTAGAAAGTGCCAAATTGATGAAATACGACCGACTTTCTAGAATTAGCTGAGGAAATGTGACTATTTTGCTATGTGTTATTTCGAACACATAACACACAATATGTGCTCAGCTCATGTTCTCCATTTGTACAGTTCAGGATTCCAGTCAGGCAGTGCGTGCCATCTGAAGTGGGCACATCTTCCTACCCCAATTAACGTAATCAAAATACTCCCAACAGTCACACTCAGAGGGTTATTTCCCAGGTGATTCTCCCGCACGTGGACAGGAAACTTGCCATCATACTTGCTCAAGCTGCTTTTGACAGTTACTTTTGTGTAGCGACAAGAAAAGTGACCAACAATTAAACACAAAGTTCATTTGTTTCAAACACATATTATCCTGATAGCTGGATGGGATTTTATCCCACGTTCTCAGCAATGTTGAACTGCGACTATGACCCACCCTGTGGACTCACAAGTGGAGTTTCTTATTCATGCACTCATCTCAGCACTTCTCATGTTTGGAGTGTTTTCCATTCCGAATCCTGGATTATTATGTTCAACCCGTGTTTGTGGGTGACTCTGCAAATTCTCCTACCACCCAGCCAGGGTACAGGCTTGACACTGAAGCCATTTTGTGAGCCCTGCATTCCAGGGCTTCCCAGGCTCGGCTGGACAATCCTGTCACTGCTCTCAGTGTAGTTCATGGTGTTGGAGGTGGGGACATGGGGGCCTCACTGTGTCCTGGGACATTGGGCAGCCTGGGTCTCTCCTTTCTGAGTGATAGTTCTTAAACTCGAAACTTCCCAGGTGGAAAATCCTGGAGCTGACGTCCTCTCATGCTGTCACATTCTAGTGTGGCCAACAGGATACATCAGGAGGATGGTCTAAGGACACCCACTGCAGGAGGCAGGGTGCATCTTGGTATCTACATGGAGACCCAGGTAGCTAGGTGGGCTGGGGCTGGTGCCATTTTTGCCCCCTCTTGAAGAAAGGGAGTCTTTGCATTTACTCTGTAAGATATTTTCCATGTTTCTGGCATTGCAGCCACCACTGACTGGATAGTGTCTAGCTAACTCAGTGTTGACTTGCAATTTCAATTACAATCATCTTCCAGAAGCATTCTTCAGAGCAGAACAGGCTGAGGCAACATTCAATGAAAGTTAGGGGAAAAAAATTAACATTCCCTAAAAGAAGGATGATATATTATACTAGGCTAATCAAAAATACAGGCACCTACCTCTGCTGACTGGTTAAGAAAATTATGAATTACATCTTTGTGGCTAACTTTGTGGCCTAACTTCAAACAAAGAGGAACACGACTCTCTGGCAGACATCACTACAGGCCTCCTGCTGTCGCAGGCTGTCTCTGTCTTCTGTGTCACCATCACAGCCACCTCCATGAGCTCTCAGTGCTGTGTAGAACAGGGGCTGCAGGACCCACAGGAGCCTCTGAAACCTTAGGAAACTTTCTGCTGTCTTCCACTTTATTTTTTTAATCATGTAAGTGTGTGTGTGTACATGTAGACATGGGCATGTGGCTGAAGGTGTCCCCAGAGGCCAGAGGGCTAAGATCCACTTGGAACTGGAGGTTATGGGCCAACCAGCGTGGGTGCTAGAACCCAAACTCTGGTTCTCTGCAAGCCTCTTAACTCTTAACCTCAGAGCCATCTCTCCAGTCCTTGAGGAGAAGGTCTAATTAGATGCATGAGTGCCATAGTTTACCTCTGTGCTTTTCTAGCACATCACATTAGTCTTCCGAGTGAAGGCAAGCTCCCATCCTGGAGTTATCAAGGTGTCTCAGCAGATAAGAGCAGTCTGGAGAAAGAAAAAGGAAGGTGTGCAGCTGGGAGCACAGACAGCCCGAGGACAAGTGATTAAACAGTGTCTTTCATTTCCCTGGGCACACACTCAAGTTAACAAATTTTATGCAAGCTAATGAAGTGATTAATTTAGCCAATGTTTCCTTGCCATCTCACTGGAGGATGTGTAGCAGACATAATAAAGTTACAAAAGTTCACCTTTACAGATGACATTTAACATTAGTTTCAAATTGGTGTAATTCTGTGTGATTAGTGCTATGGTTCTATAGGAACATATGGCACAGGCCCTATCTAAGGACTCATGAAGGTCATCAGTTGCTAAGTTGGTTTCCAAGGTTCTCAGACATTTACAACGTGGTTCCAAGAATGCTTATGAGCACACGAGACTCTGTGGAAGGCAGAGGGTGACTTTGAGGTTGAAGTTAGAAGATCATTAAAATTGCAGGCAAGTTCAATGGCTGACACATGGTGAGAGAACCCTAATTTGCTGTTTAAAAGTTCCTTTCTGCCTTGAGAGTTGGACAAGGGCATCAGTTTTAAATTCATACGACTAACTCTACTGTAGGGTAACACTGGGTCTACTGACAATTTATGCCTAGAAAATAAAGGCAAAACTTGCAATCAGCTGTTTAACCACACTAATTCCTGCTGTGGGATGGTCTGTGTGTCAAATGCTCTGATTGGTCAATAAATAAAACACTGATTGGCCAGTGGCCAGGCAGGAAGTATAGGTGGGACTAACAGAGAGGAAAAAGGAGGGAACAGGAAGACAGAGAGAGTCACTGCCAGCCACCACCCTGACAAGCAGCATGAAAAAATGCTGGTAAGCCACGAGCCACGTGGCAAGGTATAGATTTATGGAAATGGGTTAATTTAAGATATAAGAACAGTTAGCAAGAAGCCTGCCATGGCCATACAGTTTATAAGCAATATAAGTCTCTGTGTTTACTTGGTTGGGTCTGAGCGGCTGTGGGACTAGCAGGTGACAATGATTTGTCCTGACTGTGGGCAAGGCAGGAAAACTCTAGCTACAAATTCCCTTGGGCTGGCATATTAATGTTTTAAGATTTATACACTTCAAAGTTATATTTCTTTTCATTTTGACCATTTATGTATAAAGTAAGGTTTCATTCAGTTAGGAACAGCACCTCTAATCAAAAGAGGTAATCTGCAAAACACAATTTATCTGGGGTTTCTCCTATCCTTTGAGGGAAAACATCTGTACCTTGTATGGTTCATAAGCAAAGGCCACTTTAGGTATGTTTTCTAGGACAAGGTAGGCAACAAGTGCCTTCCATATGGAAAGCTCAAACAGGCACTCCTCCAAAAGGCACTGAGGAGGACAGCCACAACAAGACATCCCATTACTAAGCTCAAGTCTCTTTGTCTTGGTCTTTTGAGGCAGGGTCTTACCAACCAGCCCAGACTGGCCTCACACTCTCAGTAATTCTGTCTCGAGCTTTGGAGTGTGAGCAACCATACTCTTACACGGTAAAAATCTTTTCTGTGCTCTCCATTTCTGTTAAGTTCAGCTAGCATAACCAGCATGCCCCATGTTTGTGTAAACAATCCTGTACTAATAGCAACATTAAAAATCTGTGGGATGGGTGTGGCACCCTCATTACTTTACTTTCAGCTTCTGCCCTATTGAGCAGCGTGTGGCATAATCTATGGATTATGTGTGGAGTTCTTTAAATTTGTGGGGAAATGGGAAAGGCCACCTGGGACAACTTCTTCCCTAGTCCTTCCAGATGAAAAGCACTTTTCTTTCTAGGGTGGTGAGCTATGTCAAAACACAAAACATAGCTTTATGGGCGTAGTTAGTGCTCTCTCTCTCTCTCTCTCTCTCTCTCTCTCTCTCTCTCTCTCTCTCTCTCTCACACACACACACACACACACACACACACAGAGGCAGTGTAGCTAGACACTTGCAGACTTGTTCTGTGGTGTGCTCAGCCACTGGCTCCCACACTTGGGACCCCTGCAGTGTGTTCCTTCCTGAGGTTCAGTGGGAACCAAATGTAAGCATATAAGTTCTCTAGAAAATGAGCAGTCAAGACCATGTCATCCGGTAAGGAAACACACAGCCCACAGAATTCTTGAAAGTTGTGGCATAATCTGAAGATGCTCAAGCCTGGCTTTGTGAGCTAAACCGAGGATCTACACCAGAGTACGGGCAGGAGTCCTCTACGTTTTCAAAGCTTTTTACTTAAAATCTCTAAAATCTCAGTTATTGATGTTTGTGACCTCTGCCTGTTGAAACGACTGATATCAGGGTTTAGATAGAAATGGATATTTTTCTCTGCCAAAGAACAGAACCCATTTTGAAATTTTATTTGTGCTTTTTTAATACCTTTGTTTGTGGGGTAAATCTCTTGGTTGGAGGTGCTGTTCCTAACAGAATGAAATCTTATTTTATACATAAATGGTCAAAATATAAAGAAATATAACTTTGCAGTGTATAAATCTTAAAACATTAATATAAACAAATTTTTAAAGTGTGATGAGTTTGTGTTTCAACCATATTTGTTGAAGGATATAATCCTGAATACAGATCAAAAACAATGTAAGAAAGGATTTGGAATGGAAAATTGTAGTTTTCAAATAAATTAGAAACGGAGACTACACTTTATTCAGCCTGTTTGTTTTAGTTTAATGAGTAACTAATCTCTAATGGGGAGAAAACAACCAATAAAAGACAAAATAAAAATTAGTCTACAAGGAAATATATTTGAAAGTGTGAATAATTTCAAATTTATGCAACTGTGAAGATTTAAGAAAAATTAAAAAACAATAAGGAAACTATTTTTTAAATTTCTTTTCCCAGAAAGACCTTCTGTTAGAGAAAATATGGCTAAGAAATTAAACAATATATGCGAGCCAGCGGGCTTGGTGGCACACACATTTGATCTCAGCATTCAGTAGATGGGGGCCAACAGATCTCTGAGTGTGAGGCCATCTTGGTCTACACAGGGAGTTACAGGGCCTCCAGGGCTGCACAGTGAGACCCTGTCTCCAACAAAGCCCAACTAATGTATATACCAAGAGCAAATATCTGCTAATGTTATTTCCAGTATTTAGGTAATTGATAAAAAAATAAATTTGGTAAAATTATATGTAAGCTATTGTTAGTTTTTCTATTAGGAGAAACAAACTTATAAAAGTGAATTGTCAGACACAAAGTGAAAAATTAAAATCCAAAGGGCCTATGACTGTTATAGCTGATGACAGTCTTTCAGCAGACATGATCCATGCCTGTAATCCTAGCACTAGTGAGCTATGCGCAAGGCCAGCTTATGCTACCTAGGAAGACTGCCTTTCAAAAACACTATTCCATGTCAATGGGGATGGCCGACTAAACCAGATTTCTCTAGCTTCTGGTCCAGGCCTAAACTATTCCTTTAATTAACTTAGCGAGTAGTTTACTGGAAATTACAGGGTAAATTAAAACAAACTAGTCTACAAATACATTAAAATCTCTCCACTCACCATCTTGCCCTATGCTGTAGGAGACACAGGCTAAGTCATGACTAAAGCTGTTTACCCAAATTGTAGCTTTGTAAAAATCTGCTTTCTGGCAGCTCTGGAGAATGCACCCATTTCTGCAGGTTCGCTGCGACCAGGACAAGGTGCGCGGCACTACAGGTGCAGGAGTTAAGTGTATGCGAGAAGACGCCCCGCCCCTCAGCCTGGGCGGGCCTAACTGAGCCTCCTTCTTAGCAAGGCACGGGGGGCTAACGACAGGCCGGCTTTGCACGGGAGAGCCCCGGGACCCACCGCACAAAGGCAGCCACGGAGCCGAGCCTGGGGACCAGGACGCCGCCTTACCCCGAGTCACCGGCCGCACCACCGCCTGCTCTAGGTCGGTGCCGGTGCAGAGGACGGTGGGCGGGGTGGGGCGGGCCCGTGGCCCGTGGGGCCTGAAGGGAATGGCTGGGCAGATGAGGCGGGGCTATGAGCTAGGCGGGGCCTGTGGGGAAAGAAAGGTTGGGCAGGGCCTGCCAGAGACGGGCCAATGGAGTGGGGCTTGAGTGGGCAGGGCGGGGTCTATGTGGGACGTGACCTATCAGGAGGGGCGTGGTCCGCGAAGGGCGTGGTCTGCGTGCAGCGGGGCGGGGTGGGGCGGTGTCTGTGAGGGGCGGGCCCTGTGTGGGGCGGGGCCTGCGCGGCGGGCGGGGCGCTGGCGCTGGCGGAGACAGTCTTTGCGCCGGCGGCGGTGGCGGCTGTGGGGGCTGGGCGGAGCGCAGCGGTGCGGGGCGGCCGGGCTGGCGGCGGCCGGGAGCCGCAGGCGGGAGCGAGGCGGAGCGCACCGGGGGCTGGGGCGGCGGAACGGCTGCGGGGAACCCGAGAGCGTGGAGCGGAAAGGACTGAGGTAACCGCGGGCCGGGTGGAGCGGCCTCTGTCAGCGGAGCTCGGGCCGGGCGGGTCAGACCCTCTCTGGATTCCCGGGGCTGGAGGCGGCGCCCGCGGCGGGACCTGGGCCGCGCCCTGCCCGCGCCGCACCGGGCTGCACCTCGTTCCGAGCCTTTGTCTGTCAGCGGAGCCGGGGCCGGAGCTGCGGCCGCGAGCACGAAGGGAAGCAGGCGACCTCCTGGGCCCGAGTGGGGACTGCCTGCCCGGGCTCAGCCGGCCTTCAGCGGGAGCAGGTCCGGTGCAGCCGCAGCCCGGTGCTTCCCCTAGGGTCTGCAAACTATCAACAAAGAAGCCCCGCCGGACGGGGCAAGCCGGAGCTGCCTCAGTGGCGCTCTTGCACAGCTACACTGCGAGGGCTTTTGGACTGAAATCCTGGGTGTTGCTGTAGGTGGCATAAAGTACCATTTTGTTTCCGTCTCGACAGTGAGGCTTTCAAAATTAGTACCACCCTCTGGGACCAAGTGTTCAATTATCTAAACCTGTGGGGGACATTCTCATTCAAAAACACCTCAGAGACTAAATATAAATATCTGGTATTGCAGATAGAGTGGAAATAATCAGAGCATAAAAATCATGTTCTATGAAACAATAGCATAAATTTCCTCATATCTAAGGAAATTTATGAACCAACTCTACAGAAGACATTTAGAACCACAACAGCCATGGCTGGATAATAACTTCTCCACATTGTATTGTTAAGACGTTAAGCAGGGAGGAGGGGCTTGGACCTGCCTCATCTGGACATACCAGGCTCTGCTGACTCCCCAGGGGAGACTTTGCTTTGGAGGATGTGGGAATGGGAGAGTGGGTTGTGAGGGAAGACTGTGGGAGAGGGAGGAGGGAGGGCAGGGGATTCCGTGGTGATTATGTAAAATGAATAGAAAAATCTCTTAATGAAAGAAAGAAAGAAAGAGAGAGGGAGGGAGGGAGGGAGGAAGGAAGGAAGGAGAGAGAGAGAGAAAAGAAAGAAAGAAGAAAGGAAGGAAGGAAGGGAGAGAGAGAGAGAGACAGAAAGAAAGAAAGAAAGGAAGGAAGGAAGGAAGGAAGGAAGGAAGGAAGGAAGGAAGGAAGGAAGGAAGGAAGAAAAGGCCATTTTTGAGGAGGTTCTCACTATGCCGCGCTGGCTCACTAGACCAGGCTGAACTCGAACTCACAGAAATCCATTTGTCTTTGCCTCCTGCCAAGGACTGGGATTAGGGTGTGTACCATCACTCCCAAGCAAACAAAAATCGTTATTTTACAGCTTTTCACCTCACTGAAAATTCCAAAAACACAGAACCAAAAACACCAGAGAGAAGATTCAGGAAATTCCATGTCCCTACGAAGGGAATCCATCCATGACCTCTTAGTAAAAAACGAAAATAAAAAAAGCCACAAACCCAAGAAGAAATTTTATAATGAATAATTGCAGTCCCCAAAGAAAAGAAGCACCAAGCAAGATTACAGTGGGGAAGAAAGGGATCCACCAAACCTGAGGAAGAGATTGAGACCTTGCAGGATATACACAAACTAAAGCCCAGGAGACCGCCACATTTACATTGCACATGCGCAGTGAGCACTATTTGCTCCATGAACTGTCACTTATGCCTGAGGAAGAACGAGCATACTTTTGTTTACCAGTGTTGCTTAGCAACGACTGTTCTATAACTGGATGCTTCGGTTTGACTGGTCAAACCATAGCCTCGAACTTGTGGGACTCACAGGGTTAGGCTCTGGTTGTTAGACGGTCAGTGGTTAAAAGTCCATCATTTCCTAAAATTACTTAGTGTTGAGTTGATAGAAAGGTGGTCACAGCTATGTTGTCCACCCCGAGGAAGCTCTTATGCTTTAAGAAGGAGCCGAAAACTCCCTTGGGGTTTTGTAATGGCCCAAGCAGGGCAACGGGATACTTGTCCTGCTTTTACTGTGGAACTGAAGACAGGTACTGCCAGCCTTATGACCCTGAAAACGAATTTCATGAAGCAGTATGCATGGGAAAGCTCAAAGTGGTGCTGCGTCTCCTCATGAAGAAGAATTTTCATGTGAACGATGAGGATGAAGGGAAACGGTAAGAACACTTGGAAGCTAATGATGAGGGGCCTTGAGGAAATCGGGTGATGGGAGAAGCCTACCTTGACTAGCTCTGTTGAGGGCAACAGGGGTGAGGAGAGACCAACTGTGCTTTCTGGACTACAGTCTCCTTGGTACGCGTGATCACACAGAGGTCCAGTGTCCAGATCTTCTTCTGGAGCAGGAGAACCATAGACCAAAGCTCCAGCAGGTTTACTGTCACCCCGCAATCCCCCTATGAAGCATTTTCTTATGGAGCATCGAATACACAATGGAATCATCTAACAAACTATAAGGAAATGGGATTTAATTTCAATGTACCTAATAAACACAATTTTGTGTGTAGATGTAACCAATCGTCTTATTAAAATAAGAAACACAGGGCCAATGTAAAAGAGAAAGCCAAGAGGTCAGAGCTCAGAGCTAAAATCTTACTTCCTGCAGTGCTCCTAGCTTCCCGGAGAGAGAGCTTCTTCCTGTTTGCCTGTCTTTAGTCTTTCTGTTGTGCCTTCTCATTGGTTGTAAACCCAACCACATGACTGCCTCATCACTGCCTGTAAGTACCGCCCTCCAGGTCTTAAAGACGTATGTCTCCAACACTGGCTGTATCACTGAACACACAGAAATATACCTAGCTCTTCTAACCACCACTCTCTTGCTATGGTTCTAATAGCTCTGACCCCAGGGCAACTTTATTTATTAACATACAATTAAAATCATATTACAGTACAAATAAAATACCACCATATTTCCCCTTTTCTATTTTAATAAAAAGAAAAAAGGCAAAATGTTATAACTAACAAAAGAAAAACTATATACAAAAGTACAATAACTATATACAATATATACAAGTAACAAATACCTAAACGATGTCTAGTCCATTTGTATTTGACAAATCAGAGAAAATAATTCCCTTATCTATCCTATTTTAGTAAGTCCAAAATGTATCTAATTCACTTTCTATCCTAATTAATCTTCAACTATAACTAACTAATCTTCAACTCCCTCAGAGACCCAAGAAGGAAATAATATTAGCTAACAAAAATAAAAACAGGAAGTGCACGCAAGCAACTTCCAAAAATTTTGTGAGTTGACAGAAACAGCGAGCTGCCTGGACAGTCACCTGAGGTTTCTCCACAGTGTTGGGGCATCATCTTCAGCCTATAGGCTTAGTGTATCTGACAGACTCATTTGTGAAGTAGGTTGTACACAAGGTCAACAGTTCAACCTCACATTGGGTGAGAGAAATCCATGTACCAGAAACACCTGAATTCCACTAGTGTCATGTCATAATTCAGGTTTTTAAATTCTGGAAATTGTTGATGGTTTTTGAATTCAGCTGTCCATTCTTCTTGGCTGTGTATATATGGCTTCATCTCAGCATCGCCTTCTTCTCCACATCCCTCTATTAAATGCCAGTCTACTATTGAGAGGCGTGAGCTTTCAGTTGCTGTTCCATTGCACAACAGAAGCCATTGGCCCACTGTCTGTTCAGCTGCCTTCATAGAAAATGACACTGTACCTTTTCTGGATTGCGAAGGCCACTTCAGGGATGGTGCCACATTGTCCTGGCCTCAGAAGATGCCTTTTGATAAAGCCATAATCACACTTGTTTTGGCAGGAATCGGTAGTCCTTTGTTTCGTGTCTTGTCTGTCCATTTTGTCCTGTTGATTCGAGCATACTTTGTTGTCCAGTGCCTAACTCTTGCCACAATGAAAGTTAACTCCATATGCAGTTTCTTCAATGCCCATATTTTCTCTGAAGTAGATTGGTAGTGCCAGGAGCCAACATGTCTCAAAAAAGAAAAATTTCTAAGTTATTAAAACATTTTAAATGCAATATTCGGTAGATCTCTGAAGGGTTTGACGATGACCTGTCTAAAATATATCTGCTCAATTTTTAAAACATATCTAATATGACTACAAGTTCTTTTGTAATGTCTAGCTATTAACTTTCATTTCTTTATATCCTAATAGTTGGTAATAATGTAAAGTATTTAAAACTAGTAATTGTCTTTTTCTTTTCTTTTCTTTCTTTTTTTTTAAACAAGAACCTTAAATCTAATCTCCTTTGCGTAGCCTTTTTCCTAACCCTTGACAACAACTTGTAAGCAAACCCCCTAAATAATGAAAATTATCCCAGACCCCAAACCCATTTAAAGAACCAAAAAACCACCTGCCCCACACCACCTCTTTGGGAATGTGGGTGTCGTATTCTTAAAACTGCTTCCTTCTGGGTATGGGCAAAGTTATCTTTATCCTGAAAGAAAAATTTTAGGTTAATTGTCAAATTCTAGGAAAGGTAACTATATCCTTCATTATTATCCCGTCTGTGTATAATGCCAAAGTTCAAGGTTTACCTCAAGTCCTTATTCAAGTAGTCCTTCAGACTGGTTCATCTCAGCTAGTCATCTCAAAATTGCTCTGAGTACCTTGTAGTTCAAAGCTGATCTGTAGATGATGTTTGTCAGCTTAGTGATATTATTATTGTCCACGTGGAATTGTTGTTGTTGTGGGGCCCCATCTTCTTCCTGGATACTTCAGTTGATGTTAGGCCTGGCCGTGATTTCCTGCTGAAACCTGATAAGAGACTTGAGCACAAAGACATATATATGCAGCTAATTGAAGCCTTTTTTCTAGAATTAGTACTCTATATGACCATTCATATCTTAACAAAGTTTAAAATGTATATATATATATATATATATTAACCTTGTAAATTTTGATATAAAATTTATACTTTAAGAAAAGTTTAAAGAATCAGAATAGAATCAAAGAGTTGAGATTAGTAATAGAATAGCCCCTTAATTAATTTGGCTTTTTTCCTGTCCCATAGCAGAAAATGACTCTTTTATTCTGGCATGATACAGGAAGTTTGCATTTTCCTTTTAACAACATGCTTGTGTTTAAAGGAGAGAGCCATTCTCCATCTCCAAAGTCAGCTTTAAATTTTAATTGAACTGAGACTATTAGAAGACCAATAGTGTTAAATCTTTAGAGAAAAGCAGAAACAAACATTTAGGAAGACATAAAATTTTTTAAATAATATATACCTATACACCGTTTCACTCTGTTTCCTGGGATAGATGATTTGTCCCCTTTCTTCAGTTGTCTCATTTGTCTTGTGTTCTTCAGATTCCTTAACCTTCATTCTCCTAAAAGACAAAAACAAAAACCTTTCTCCAAGACTAATTTTGGGGATGTTCCTTTTTGGCAAGTTATTATCTGAATAAATGAAAAGGCATGTGTTACTGGTACAAGTTAGTTTAAATTGGATGTTCATGCTGGTTGATGAACTATCACCTCCTCTAATTAAGAGGTTTCTCTTGTTCAAATCGAACCTTTATCAATTTTGATAGTACCCACAGCTTATCTTCTCCTGTAGAAACAAAAGCAAAACCTCGTTCCCAACGTAATACATACCCTGGTTTCCATTCTGAGGTCAGCACAACCTTAAAGTATATAGGCTGATTTAATTCTATAGTTTTTTCTATTATCCAATGTCTCTCTGCAGCCGTTGTTCCTTTCTCATTGGCATTGAGAAAATTCAAAGTTAATAGAGCATTAAGCAGTCTATTTCTGGGGGTTATTGTTACTCCTTTCTGTTTATTTAGCATATCCTTTAGAGTTTTGTTTGATCTTTCTATAACTGCTTGACCTGTAGGATTATGTGGTATACCTGTAATATGCTTTATTTTGTAATAAGCAAAAAACTGTTTCGTTTTAACAGCAACATATGATGGAGCATTGTCAGTTTTGATTTGTGCAGGTATACCCATGATGGCCATAACTTCTAGCAAATGAGTGATTACAGAATCAGCTTTTTCAGAACTCAAAGCAGTTGCCCATTGAAATCCTGAATAAGTATTGATGGTGTGATGTACATATTTCAGTTTTCCAAATTCTGCAAAGTGAAACACATCCATCTGCATGATTTCATTCCTCTGAGTACCCTTTGGGTTACATCCTGCTGGTAAAGGCGTTTGATTGTAGAAGGAACAAGTAGGACATTTCTTTACTATTTCTTTGGCTTGTTGCCAGATTATGGAAAAATCCTTTTTTAAACCTTTACTATTGACATGATGTTTTTTATGAAATTCTAAGGCCTCCAGCACATTTCCTATCAATAATTTATCAATCTCATCATTGCTTTGTGCTAAAGGGCCTGGCAGACCAGTATGAGATTGGATGTGAGTTATATATAAAGGATGATTCCTTTTCCTGATTGTATCTTGTAATTGAATAAATAATTCAGTTAATTCTGAAGCATCAGGAATAAATTCTGCAGTCTCAATATTTAATACCACTCTTTCAGCATACTGAGAGTCAGTTACTATGTTGAGAGGTTCTGAAAAATCCATTAGTACCAACAGAATAGCATACAATTCTGATTTTTGCACTGAATTATAAGGACTTTGAACCACTTTACTTAAATTTTCTGATTTGTAACCTGTCTTTCCTTGTTTGTTGGCATCTGTATAAAATGTATGAACTCCAGATATGGGTTTTTGCCGTACAATTTGAGGCAAGATCCAATCGCTCTCTTTATAAGATCAATTCTATCATTTTTGGGATATTTGATGTTAATTTCTCCAAAAAAATTACTGCAAGCTCTTTGCCAAGGTTCACTTTCTGTCCATAATTTTTCAATGTCCTCCTCAGTTAAAGGTACGACAATTTCTGCTGGGTCTATTCCTGCTAATTGACGAAGTCTTAATTTTCCTTTCCAAATCAAGACAGAGTTTTTTCCCCATAAGTTTTTAATTTTTTATTTGGTTTATTTGGTAAAAATATCCATTTCAATATAATATATTCCCTCTGCATTAATATTCCAGTAGGAGAATGCCTAGAAGGTAAAATAACCAAAATGCAATCCAGCTTTGGATCAATATGATCTACGTACACTTCATGTACTTTCTTTTCTACCAAGGCTAATTCTTTCTCATCTTCAGGTGATAATTCTCTTGGACTATTTAAGTCCTTGTCACCTTCTAAGGTTTTGAACAAATTAGTCAGTTCATCATTTTTTACCTCAACAATAGTTCATAGATGAGAAATATCTACAAATAATCTTTGAAAGTCATTAAGAGTCTGTAGTCTATCTCTCCTAATTTGCAACTTTTGGGGTCTAATTTTTGTAGCTCTATTTTATATCCTAAATAATTAATAGAATCTCTTCTTTGTATCTTTTCAGGAGCAATCTGTAATCCCCAGCAAGGCAAAATTTTCTTTACTTCTTCAAACATTCTTTCTAAAGTATCTGCATTTGAGTCAGCTAGTAAAATATCATCCATATAATGATAAATTATAGATTTAGGAAATTTTTTATGTGTCACTTCCAATGGCTGTTGTACAAAATATTGGCACAGATTTGGGCTATTCAACATTCCCTGTGGGAGGACCCTCCATTCAAATCTTTTAACCGGTTGAGAATTATTATAAGTAGGCACTGTGAAAGCAAATCTTTCTCTGTCTTTTTATTGAAAGGGTATTGAAAAGAAATAGTCTTTTAAATCAATAACTATGAGAGGCCATCCTTTTGGTAAGATAGGAATTTGGTAGGTAAAGGAATTCCAGATTGTAGGGAGCCCTTTGGCTGAATGAATTACTTTTCTAATTGCTCTAAGGTCTGTTACCATTCTCCATTTACCAGATTTCTTTTTAATAACAAATACAGGAGAATTCCAAGGGCTGGTTGATTCTTCAATATGCTGAGCATTTAACTGTTCTCCTACCAGCTCTTCTAAAGCCTGGAGTTTCTCTGCTGTTAAAGGCCATTGCTGAACCCATACAGGCTTGTCTGTTAACCATTTTAAAGGTAGAGCTGTTGGTATCTTTGGAAGATTATCAATTGTTGTGCCCTGTTCTTGTATAATATGGATGGCTGTGACCACTCAAAATAATGCCTTCTAACATTTCTCTCAGAAACATGTGCTAGTTTATTATTTGTTTCTGAGATTGGAGGGATGTTAATCTGAGTATTCCATTGTTGCAACAAGTCTTGACCCCACAGGTTCATAGCTATGTTAGCCATATATGGTTTTAATTTTCCTCTCTGTCCTTCTGGACCTATACATTCCAACCATCTTGCACTCTGTTTCACCTGAAATAATGTCCCAATTCCTAACAGTTGAACGTTTACCTCCTGAAGAGGCCAAGCTGGATGCCAAAATTCTGGTGTAATTATGGTAACGTCCGCACTTGTGTCTACCAGACCAGACAACAAAACACCATTTATTTTTATCGTTAATTTTGGTGTCTGTTCATTAATAGATGTTTGCCCAAACATTTTGTTTATGTTTTCTCCTGAATATTCTATTCTCTCTGTTTCATCATCCTGACCAGCATGATTTATTCCAATAGGCATTTGGTTGTTTAATCGCTATGAGCAGGGGTTTCCTCTATGGCTGCAGGAAAGATTTGAATTGGATTTGCTATGGGGGCCTGCATGAGGCCCCTCCGGGAGTTTCCCGAAAACTGAGGCAAAGGATTACCCTGTCTGTCCTGTGTTGATCTACATTTGTTGGTCCAGTGTTTTCCCTTACCACACCTTCTGCATACTCTAGAAGGAAGAGGCATTCTGTTGCCATTGTTCCTTGAAGAATCAATGTTTCTAGGAATGACCTGTTTACAGTCCCTTTTCAAATGACCTTGCTTTCCACATCCAAAACATTTAACACTCCTCAAACCTTTTGAAATTGCTTCTCCTACCCACATATCATCATGCTCATGAGCCTCAACATTAACTGTGTCTCTAATCCAATCTTCCAAAGGTGCAGATCTTGCCTTTAACAGCCTGATTATTCTTTTGCATGCTGCATTTACATTCTCAAATGCCAAAGCTTCAATTATTGCCTTACTAGCTTCTGATTCTGAGACCATTCTCTCTACTGCTGAAGTAGTCTTTGTAAAAAATCTGTGAAAGATTCTTTTGGGCCTTGCATATCCTTTGTAAATGATTCAGGTTTTTTTTCCTGGTTCTTCAACTCTGTCCCATGCATTCAAGGCTGCCGTTCGACATAAAATTAGGGTTTGGACATCATATAAACATTGTGTTTGTACTGAAGCATATTGGCCTTTTCCAATAAGCTGATCCTGACAAACTTGTATTCCTTTATCCCTCCATTGTTTTTCTATGTTTTTAGCTTCATCCTTAAACCATGTTAGAAATTGAAGTCTCTGACTGGGTTCCAGAACAGCTTGTGCCAGCTCCTGCCTGTTCTGTGGTACAATCCTATTATATGTTGACCAAGAGTTTAACATTTGCTTTACATATTGGGAATGCATGCCATAAGATACTATTGCCTCCTTAAACCTTTTAAAATCCAACAGTTCAATTGGAGCCCAAATATTTTGTGTAATTATTTGACCAGGCAACTGCTGTACGGTTACAGGATAAATTAACGGTGATTGTGTGAAAACAGGCTTTCTTTGGATCAACCTTATGATCCAAACTTGAAACAACTTCACTGTTAATTTCTTCTGTCTGAATTTTTACAGGTTTAACAAGTTTTTCTAAAGCTGTCATCCTGTCACTTAAATCGACTATCTTTTTAAATAGTAAAATGAGGATAAGCATAGTGATAAACTGCATAATTCCAATAATACTAATCTTCTCATATAGTTGTTCCATTGTCAGACTGCCTAAAATTTCAAACAAAACCCAATTTTCTTCCAATGTACACATAAAACCCATTTTTTTAAATGTGGAAAAACTTTGTTTTTTAAATAGTTTCCTTTATGACTTACCAAATCTGCATAGAACAGTAGAAATCAAAATCAAAATCAAAACAGCCACCAAGTGTCCTAGGTGTGAATCCAGAGAGAGAGAGAGAGAGAGAGAGAGAGAGAGAGAGCAAAAGCGAAAGTGAAAGCAAAGGCGTAGCCGGCTAAAGCTTAAATCCAGCCACTTGTTCCCTCTTGAGCAGAGTCAATGCTTGGCTTTACAGGCAGGGGCCCTGTTTAGCAGCGCAGGCCTGAGTTGTTTGTAGCACTGGCTATAAGCAAGCAGTTCCCAGTTAGTCCGGCCTGAGGCCAAGCAGACCTGGGCGGGGGCTAGGGAGCTGGCTGCTTGGACTAGGGAGCCGACCCCAAGCAGTTTTTAATGGATTCTTGTCACGTTGGGCGCCAGATGTAGATGTAACCAATTGTCTTATTAAAATAAGAAACACAGAGCCAATGTAAAAGAGAAAGCCGAGAGGTCAGAGCTCAGACCTAAAATCTTAACTCCTGCATGCAGTACTCCTAGCTTCCCCGAGAGAGAGCTTCTTCCTGTTTTTCTGTCTTTAAATAGTCTTTCTGTTCTGCCTTCTCATTGGATGTAAACCCAACCACATGACTGCCTCATCACTGCCTGTAAGTACTGCCCTCCGAGTCTTAAGACATATGTCTCCAATACTGACTGTATCCCTGAACACACAGTAATCTACCTAGCTCTTCTAACCACCATGCTCTTGCTATGGCTCTAATAGCTCTGACCCCAGGGCAACTTTATTTATTAACATACAATTAAAATCATATTTCAGTACAAATAAAAACATCACCATAGTTGTATAAACTGTAGAAACTACAGAGGTCAAGTAGTGTTCCTCATAATGATTTCCTCCCACCAAAAATCACTCAAAAACATTCAATATGAATCTTTTATTTGTGTGCACTAACATTTATATTCCTCACTGAAAATAATAGAAATAATCAAAGTTTGATAGATGGTTGTGTGTTCCTCTTCCTGTGCTCTTTCATTTTCTTGTTGTTTCTCACTAGTTTCCTGGGGATATCACTCTCCCATCTCCGTAAATTTCTCTTGGGTTTCTTTACTCATTACTTCGTATATTTCTGAAAGTTTATTCAGTGCGGCCTTGATCAGCCACAATTTTAATAACACAATGTGCTGACAAACTCCAAGTTCTCTGAAAGTTACTTCTGACATCTTAACTTACTTTTGATAGAGGTGATTGAAGCTTGCTGTGAATTTCATAATTTACAAATCAACAAACTAACTTGCTTTCCCAATTTTGGGTTTAATTGAGGTGACCCAAAATGTCCTAAATCCCCCTCATGAAATTGATATTAGATACTGATGTTAGGCATAGCATGCATCTAATTCATATGTATGCTGTGAATATAACTATTGTCAAAAATGGCCATTCTTATGTATTTGAATTGAAGTTCCATACTGACTTCCTTTGAATTAAAGTTCCTTAAAAATCAAAGCCAATTTTGCTGTGCATTTAGATTTTGCTCTTGACACATTTCAGTTTTTATCAATAGTATACTTCATAACTATGTTAAAAACAGTATAAAGACTAATAATGATGTGTGTATAGCACATTACATACCACATTTCACTTAGTAGGTATATCATGCATGGCACAATGATATGTATTAAGAATTGGTTTTAAGTGTTGACAATCATTGTTGTACATTATGAATTATAAATGACATTTATCTTTAGCTTAATTAAAATGTAAGAAAAATCAAATCTCAAACTCAGTGCTGTGCCATATCTACAATCCAGGCTACCTGGAGGCTGAGGTCTCAGGAGCATACATTTACAGCAGAACAAGTCTCAAGTTTTGAAGAGATCAACTTAGACTTGAAAATATATACTTGTTCTGTACATTCAGTATTTCTTATATGTATATGTTTTAGGTCTAAATACATGGGACTGGATAATCTGTCCTGGTACACATCTCTGGAAAAGACTAATTCTTTCTCTGTCAGAGGTCATTAAATATTTCTTACAGACCATCTAGTGATGAGCTCTCATGAGATTTTCCTTATCCAAATTAGCATTTCAACTGATGGTTTCATTTTTCAGATCTCATTTACGCAGCCATATTATTGAGATTTCATAGGTATAGCTTCCCTGCCATAGCTGGAAGACACAATCTTTTAACAGATATATTAATACTCCAACTCTTATCTTTCCACCTCTTTTTCAGTGATGTTCCTTGACCTGGAGATGTAAGAGTTGTGGTGTAGATATTTCAGCCTGAGTTTTGTAAATATGTAAATACAGATGTAATTTATGAATACTCTAACTAGAACCTTATACCAGTGTGTACAGACCTATAAAGAGCTATCCATTATATGTGCATTTAAGATGGATTTTTATTTTTCTAGGTGAAAGATTAATCATAAAATTTCTTTTTTTATGTTTTTTTTTGTTTTCTTTTATTTAATAATTTAATTTTACACATCAGCCACGGATTTCCTTGTCCTTTCCCCTCCCGCCCCCCCAAACCCCACCTTCCCCCCAACCCACCCCCCATTCCCATCTTCCTCAGGGCAAATCATAAAATTTCTTGTATGATATAAAAAGTTCTACTCTAATTCCTTTACTCTCTGTTACTGGATTTGAGAAACATATTCTTCTTCCCACTAATCCAAATAGTCTAAAAAGCTACAGGGTCCATGCACTCATAAGAGGAAGCCATTTCTCCTAGGTTAGTGATGCATTATATAAATGCTTGTCTAAAGGAATGGGACAGAATGTACATTCTCATGCACCCTGGTTAGAACTGTATTTCACAAGTTCTCTAATAAGGTATTTATAATAAAATGATATAGACCTATAATGACCAGAGAAAATGTCTTCCTCTGAAATAGAATCCTTATGAGGTATTCATCATAGGAGTTCTCTCATGGCCTGAAAGAATGCCACATCTTTACACCTTCTGTTTAGTAATCATCTCTATTCTTCCAGAGCAATGCATTTGATTGATAATCATGTAAGGAGAGTATGTTCTTGAAAGATAGATTTCTTTATTCCAGATGAAATATCCTCAAATATAATTTTTCAAATTAAATGGACAGTTCTTATTTTCTTCCTTCTGTATATTGTAATAGGAGTAATGCCAAAGATATTTTCCATAACACTTACATTCCTATAATGAGCTGGAGGAAATGTGGGCTTATAAAATGGGACCTGTGTTATATAGAAGAAATATTGACTATAGACACATGAATCTCTCCCACCTGCCTATTCCCAAATAATGAGTTGGAGGTTTATTATCAATTACAAACTGTTTCGTGTATGGCTCAGCCTTATTGCTAGCTAGCTCTTACCTCTTAGATTAGCCCATTTCTATTAATTTATGTATTGCCATGTGTTTCGTGGCTTTACCTGTGTTCTATTACATCTTGCTCCTCTAGAGGCATGCATTGTCATCCCTAACTCAATCTTTCTTCTCCCCGTATCTCTCCTTGGATTTTTCACCTGGCTCTAAGCTGCCTTGCCATATAGGCCAAAGAGCTTCATTCATCATCCCATAAGAGCAACACCTATTCGCAGGGTTCGGAAAGACCATTCCACAGCAATCGACAAAACTTTCATTGTGGATTGGAGAAATTAGCCACATTCTTATCCAGCTACATAATTTAAATGTTCTCCTACGTGTTTTGCATAAGTTTGCAAGTAACTCAATATTGTACAGTTGTAAAGATGTGCTCACAAAATAGAATCTACTCATTCTGTGTTAATCATGCCTCATAGACTACATTTCAATTATCAAATATTGGATGAACGTGGTGTCTTCCAACCTTTTATGTAACCAATTTCAAAAAATTCTAACATTCTTCTTGTCCATAGTGCTATAAGATTTAAAAATGTGATAGTGTATACTTTTCACACAGCTTCTTCATTAATTGTAAAGAATGCACCATTCATAAACTTTTGTTTTGGAAAACAACAGTGTTTTGTTTTCTTCTCTATCATGTAACTGCATTATCCAATGTGGTAACTATTTCTCCAGGGTGAAAATTTACCTAGATCATGCTCATGTGTTATATATCCTAAAATGAGAATACAGAATCTTGGTACATAAAAAGAATATATTCATTCATGACAAAATTTTAACATAAGTTTCTGTCATGAAATGAAAAAAAAAAAAACACCATGGACATGATGTCTTCTAGACACAATGGATCTGATGCACAAGTGAATTCATAAAGACTGTGGCAGAACACAAAAAACTTGCACAGGTTCAACTACATGGAGTTCCAGCATTGAGGAGGGTGAAAAATGAAATAGGGTTCCTATCCCTAACAAAGAAGGTATCTGAAATGTATACCTACCAGAAAGGGAAAACCTGTTTTCTATAATGGAGTGACTCTGTGTGTACAAAATCCCATGGCCAAGAGTAGTTGGCCAACAAAAATGAATTCCAGGTTTTTTTGTGTATGTGTCAGGGGGAATTTGTGTTTTCTCATTTTTGTTTTTATATTTGTTTTGTGGTATTATTGCAAAAGAAAAAGAAAAGAGAAGACAAAAGCTTAGGTTCATAATGTGGAAGGGAGGATCTTGCATGAGTTGGGGGAATGGAAAGCTTGATCAAAATATCTTGCATGAAATTTTGAAAACCAGTAATCTTGTAATTGTTAAAAAATATGGATCTAAAAAATAAACATTTTAAACATTAAAAAAGTAATTTTTAAAAGGAACAATAGACAGCTAACCACTACTGAAAGAGGGAAAATTAGTCTTTTCCAGGGATAAGTCCCCTAGTGGTCATGCAACAGTATTTAATCACACACTCTAAATAGCCAGACCTCCAACTTAGGAAGGAACCTAAGGCTCTTGCTCAGTGACTTTCCCATGACCTTCATGTACATACCCTCTGCTCATCCATGCCTTTTCAATCATGTCCATTCTTGCTCTTTTAACAATAGCTAGGAAATGAAAAAAA
Organism: Peromyscus maniculatus bairdii; assembly: GCF_049852395.1. Lineage (NCBI taxonomy): Eukaryota > Metazoa > Chordata > Mammalia > Rodentia > Cricetidae > Peromyscus > Peromyscus maniculatus. Next base: position 83,537 of record NC_134857.1, read on the forward strand.
TCTTAATGTAGTTCAACTGATAGATGGATAATGAAAATGTGGTACATATACACAAAAGCAACATGAAGTGGACTCAGCACGTTATATTCTCTCTCTCTCTCTCTCTCTCTCTCTCTCTCTCTGTATATAAAACAGTAATAATTTTAAAAAGAGGCTATCAGTTTAAGAGGTAATGGAAAAACAGAATAATTTGGAAGGTGAAAACATTGGAAGAGATCAAGGAGGGAAAGAAAAAGGTAAAGTGATATATTTATATGTTAATCAAAATATAATATGGAATTAAAAAACCAGAACTGGAGATATTCTGTAGTGCTTAAAGTGTTTCTTACTCTGCATTAGAACTCAAGTTTAGTTCTTAGAATGCAGTTCAAGTGGGCACAACTGCCTGTAACTTCAACTACAGGGAATACAACACTTTATTCTAGCCACCTCAAGCACCTTCACACACATAACATATAGAATTACACAGAGACAGAGAAATTTATTTTTTCATATATTTGTATTTTATTTTATTTTTTTCTTTAGAGTTTTTTATTCATTTTATATACCAATCAAAGATCCCTTCTTCCCTCCCTCTGCCCCTCCAGCTTCCCCTTCCCAACCCACCCTTCATTCCCTCCTACAAGAAGGTAAGGGCTCCCATGGGGAGGTACATTTAGTACAGGCAGGTCCAAGCCCCACCCCCTGAACCAAGGCTATGCAAGGTGTCCCATCATAGGTAGTGCTCTCCAAAAAGCCTGCTCATGCACCAGGGATGAATTCTGATCCTACTGCCAGGGGGCCCCTTAAGCAGATGAAGCTACACAACTGTCTCACGATGCAGAGGGCCTAGTCCAGTCCCATGCAGGCTCCACAGCTATTGATCCAAATTGCATGAGTTCCCACTAGTTTGGTTTGGTCATATCTGCAGGTTTCCCAATCATGATCTTGATGCCCCTTGCTCATACAATCCCTCTTCTCTCTCTTTGACTGGACTCCTGGAGCTTGGCCTGATGCATGGTTGTGGATCTTTGCATCTGCTTCCATCAATTACTGGAGAAAGGCTCTATGATGACAGTTAGGGTATTCACCGATCTGATTACCAGGGTAAGCCAGTTCAGGCACCCTCTCCACTATTGCTACTAGTCTAAGATGGGGTCATCCTTGGGGACTCCTGGCAACTTCTCTAGCACTAGTTTTCTCTCTATACCCATGATATCTCCCTTTATCATGGTATCTCTTTCACTGCTTTCCCACTCCATCCATTCCAGTTCCCTTATGTTCTCATCCATCCCCTACCCCCTAACCTCCATTGCCTACCCCTCATCCCCAGTTTACTCATGGAGATCATCTCTTTCCCCTTCCCAGGGCAATCCATGTGTCCCTCTTTGGGTACTCCTTGTTAGCTAGCTTCTCTGGAGCTGTGGGTTGTAGTCTGCGCAAGTACATACCATGTTTGAGTGAGTATATACCATGTTTGTCCTTCTGAGTCTGGGTTACCTCACTCAGGATGATATTTTCTAGTTCTATCCATTTGTCTGAAAATTTCATGATGTCATTGTTTTTCACTGCTGAGTAGTACTCCATTGTGTATATGTACCACATTTTCTTAATCCATTTTTCTGTTGAGGGGCATCTAGGTTGTTTCCAGGTTCTGCCTATTACGCATAATGATGCTATGAACATAGTTGAGCATGTGTCTTGTGGTGTGATTGAACATTCCGTGAGTATATGCCATAGAGTGGTAGAGCTGGGTCTTGAGGAAAATTGACTCCCAATTTTCTGAAACACCACCATATTGATTTCCAAAGTGGCTGTATAAGTTTGCACTCCTACCAGCAGTGGAGGAGTGTTCACCTTGCTCTACATTCTCTCAAACATACGCTGTCTTCAGTGTTTTTTATCTTAGCCATTCTAACAGGTATAAGATGATATCTCAGAATCAGTTTGATTTGCATTTACCCGATGGCTAAGAATGTTGAGCAATTTGAGAAATTTAATTTTTTTTTTTTTTTTTTTGTTTTGTTTTTCGAGACAGGGTTTCTCTGTGTATCTTTGCGCCTTTCCTGGAGCTCACTTGGTAGCCCAGGCTGGCCTCGAACTCACAGAGATCCGCCTGGCTCTGCCTCCCGGAAATTTAATTTTTTTAATTTAAGAATTTTTTATTCATTTTACACACCAGTGACAGATCCTCCTCTCATCCCTCCTTCCACTCCCCCACAGCCTTCCTCCCCCTGACCCAACCCCCATCCCCTCCTCTCAAAGGGTAAGGCCTCCCATGGGGAGTCAGCAGAGCCTGCTACATTCAGTTGAGGCAGGACCAAGGCCCTCCCCCTTGCATCATGGCTGAGCAAGGTGCCCCACCATTGGTAATAGGCTCCTAAAGCCAGCTCATGTACCAGGGATAGATCCTGGTCCCATTGCTAGGGTCCCTTCAAGTAGACCCAGCTACACAACTGTCTCCGGTATGCAGAGGGCCTAGTCCAGTCCCATGTGGGGTTCCAAAGCTGTCTAAAGTTTGTGAGTTCCTATGAGCTTGGTTCAGTAGTCTCTGTATATTTCCCCATCATGATCTTGACCCTCTTGCTCATAGAATCCCTCCTCCCTCTCTTGGATTGGACTCCCTGAGATTGGCCTGGTGCTTGGCTATGGATCTCTGCATCTGCTTCCATCATAATGATGACAGTTATGCTATTCACTAATCTGATTACCCAGGTAGGGTAGTTCAGGCATCCTCTCGACTATTTCTGGTAGTCTAATCTGGGGTTGTCTTTGTGGATTCCTGGGAATTTCCCTAGCACCAGGTTTCTCCTTAACCCCATAATTTCTCTCTCTATCAAAATATCTCTTTCATTGCTCTCCCACTCCATCCATCCCCCCCTTGACTATCCTGTTCCCACATGTTTTCAGCTCCCATCCCCTCCCCATATTGCCCACCATCACCAGTTTTACACATGGAGAACTCATTTATTTCCCCTTCTCAAGGTGATCCATGTGTCCCTCTTAGGATCCTCCTTGTTTCCTAGCTTCTCTGGAGCTGTGGGAAGAATAACTACTATTATATAAATAAAATTTAAAATAATTAGAAATGAAACATCCATTATTACAGTGAGGATACAAATAAAACAACTGAATGTATAAGAAAATTAATACACAACTTGGATGTGAAATTCAGGAGAAAGAATGTGAAAACTATCACAGTAATTTTTCCGACATAATATTTGTATTGCTTATTGGGAATTGCAAAAAGTGTGTAACAATCACATTAGCTTCCCATTTCTCCCAGGTCCACCACCCAACACCTGTGTCCCTGCTCCAAATACACCAAGTAGAATTTGTGTTGCTCATGTACTCATTGGAGTCACTGGCTATTGGGAATTTCACTTTTGCAGGTTTTTTTTTAATGGAAATATGTCTCTATACACAAAGCATAGAAATTCTTTCAAAAGAATCAGCATTAGAGTGAAAATCCAGTACAAAAACATTAGAGATACAAAGGTATGTGTATTATTATATTTAGATATTAATAAATTAAAAGTAATGAGCACATCTTTTATGATCCCTGAGATGCTACTGTTCAGAGATTGCGTTTGTTAATTTTCTGTTTCTATGATAAAACATCATGACCAGAAGCATCTTACAGAATGAAGAGTGTATTTAGGCTTTAAGTTCCAAAAGCATAGGAGTCTATCATGGTGGGGAGACTTAGCACAAATGGCCAACCTGGGGGCAGGAAAAGGAAGTTTAGAGGTTCCATCTCAACCACACTCAGGAAGCAGAGAGCAAACACAATGGGCAGAGACTATGACCATTCAAGGCCTGTCTCCAGAGACAGATGTCATCTATCAAGGCTCCATCTCCCAGATGTTCCACATCCTCCCCAATTAGCACCACCCTCTGGGACCAAGTGTTCAAATAGCTGAACCTGTGTGGGACATTCTCGTTCAAAAGTAGCTCAGACAGCAAATATAAGTATCTAACACTACAGATAGTGTGTGGAGATTTTCAGGGATAGAAAATATGCTCTATGAAACAACAGCAGAAATTTCCTCATATCAAGAGAAATAAATACACCCAGGTGCACAGAATAAATTTAGAATCACAACAGACATGACCAGATAAAAACTTCTCCTCTTAGTATTGAAATCATGTAAAACTAAAAACATCTTTTCATTTCATTTTCTTAAGGAGGTTCTCACTATGCAGCTCTGGCTCATTAGACCAGGCTGACCTAGAACTCACAGAAATCCATATGTCTCTGCCTCCTGCCAAAGGCTGGGATTAAGGTGTGTACCATCACTCCTCAGTCACAAAAATAGTAATTTTACAGCTTTTCACTACATTGAAAATTCAAAGAACACTGAACCAAAAATATCAGGGAGAAGCTTCAAGAGAGAAATTTCCTTAAAGACATGCCCATCCTTGACCTCTTAGTGAAAAAGGAAATAAAAAACCAACACTCAGTAAAATAAGAACAAAACCAAAAAAAGATATCATAATGAGTAATTACACCCCCAAAGAAAGTAAGTACCAATCAAGATTGTTGTGGGGAATAAAGAAATAAAGAGATCGAGATCTTGCAGGATATACACAAACTAAAGCCCAGGAGACCACCATGCTTACATTGCACATGCGCAGTGAGCACTATTTGCTCCATGAAACTGTCAGTTATGCCTGAGGAAGAACGAGCATGCTTTTGTTTACCAGTGTTGCTTAGCAACGACTGTTCTATAACTGGATGCTTCGGTTTGACTGGTCAAACCATAGCCTCGCACTTGTGGGAGTCACAGAGTCAGGCTCTGGTTGTTAGACGGTCAGTGGTTAAAAGTCCATCATTTCCTAAAATTACTTAGTGTTGAGTTGATAGAAAGGTGGTCACAGCTATGTTGTCCACCCGGAGGAAGCTCTTGTGCTGTAAGAAGGAGCCGAAAACTCCCTTGGGATTTTGTGATGGCCCAAGCAGGGCAACGGGATACTTGTCCTGCTTTTACTGTGGAACTGAAGACAGGTACTGCCAGCCTTATGACCCTGAAAACGAATTTCATGAAGCAGTATGCATGGGAAAGCTCAAAGTGGTGCTGCGTCTCCTCATGAAGAAGAATTTTCATGTGAATGATGAGGATGAAGAGAAACGGTAAGAACACTTGGAAGCTAATGATGAAATCATTAATGATGAAATCGGGTGATGGGAGAAGCCTACCTTGACTAGCTCTGTTGAGGGCAACAGGGGTGAGAAGAGACCAGCTGTGCTTTCTGGACTACAGTCTCCTTGGCACCCGTGATCACACAGAGCTCCAGTGTCCAGACCTTCTTCTGGAGCAGGAGAACCATAGACCAAAGCTCCAGCAGGTTTACTGTCACCCCGCAATCCCCCTATGGAGCATTTTCTTATGGAGCATCGAATACACAATGGAATAATCTAACAAACTATAAAGAAATGGGATTTAATTTCAATGTACCTATTAAACACAATGTTGTGTAAACTGTAGAAACTACAGAGATCAAGTAGTGTTCCTCAATGTTTTCCTCCCACCTAAAATCACCCAAAAACATTCACTATGAATCTTTTATCTGTGTGTACTAACATTTATATTCCTCACTGAAAATAATAGAAATAATCAAAACTTGATATTTCTCCTCTTCCTGCTGCTCCTTCATTTTCTTGTTGTTTCTCACTAGTTTCATGGGGATCTCACTCTCCCATCTCCATAAATTTCTCTTACGTTTCTTCACTCATTACTTCATGTGTTTCTGAAAGTTTATTCAGTGCGGCCTTGATCTGCCACCATTTTAATAACACAATGTGCTGACAAGCTCCAAGTTCTCTGAAAGTTACTTCTGATATCTTTACTTACTTCTGATAGAGGTAAATGGAACTTGCTGTGAATTTCATGATTTACAAATCAACAAACTATCTTGCTTTCCCAATTTTGGGTTTGTTTGAGGTGGCCCACAGTGTACTAAATCTCCCTGGTGAAACTGATATTAGACACTGATGTTAGGCTTAGCACGTATCTAATTCGTATGTATGCTGTGAATTTAACTATTGTCAAAAATGGCCATTCTTATGTATTTGAATTGAAATTCCATACTTAGTTCCTTTGAATTAAAGTTTCTTAAAAATCAAAGCCAAGTTTGCTGTGCATTTAGATTTTGCTGTTGATACTTTTCAGTTTTTATCAATAGTACATTTCATTACTTTCTTTAAAAAATCCAGTAAAAGTCTAGAAATGTTTTATATACATGGATATGTATATATGTATATATATATATATATATATATATGTATATCATATTATATATCACATTTCACTTAGTAGAGACATCATGCATGGCACAAATGACATGCTATCTTATGTATTAAGAATTGCCTTTAAGTTTTGGCAGTCACTGTTGTACATTATGAATTGTAAATGACATTTCAATTTTAGCTGAGTTAAAATGTGCAAAAAACCAAATCTCAAGCTCAGTGGTGTGTCATATCTACAATCCAAGCTCTTTGAAGGCTGAGGCAGCAGAAGCATAAGTTTATAGTAGAACTTGTCTCAAGTTTTGAAGAGATATCCTTAGACTCTAAAGTTTATACTCCTTAATATATTTACAAAATAGAGATAATGGAACTAATATTGACTTGAAATATGTTTATTATAGTGTTAACGTTCATAACTTAAATACCTAAAAGATTGTTCAGTTGTTGTTGAAGAATATTTTCTGAATAGTTGCAAAAAATCTAATTGAGTCATCCTAATTTGATAGAAGTATTCCTTTTAACACTCATTTTCTGGACAAGAATTCACAACACAGGAAGGCTGAGAAGTAGGTGGTTGATGGCAGTGTCTAGAGTAGGATTCAAACTGAAAATGAGTTCACCCAATAGTCATGTTTTTTTTGTTCAAATAGGCTGCTCTTTACTACGTAGTTCACTAATAGAGCACTTCTCTAGGCTGCAGCAGGTGTGTGTATTATTCACACTGCCATAAATGATAGTTGTAGTAAATTTTTAAATACAGTAAATTATAAGAGCAAATAAAAATAAATTTTGAAGTTAAATATTTTTAGAGGTCTATGGACTTAAATGTTATATAATATTTATAAATGCCAGAGTGATTGTGTATGTTGATAATAGTGCCTTACAGTTTTCCTTCAAAATGTCTCTCATTCCCACAGAACTGCGCTCCACTTTGCGTGTTTCTATGGTCATATCGATCTGGTTCGTTTACTGTTATTTAAGGACTGTAAGATAAATGCCCTTGACAATCAAAAGTCCACACCACTAATGAAGGTATTTCAAAGACTTCAATTTCAGTAATTAAGTTGATCTAAGTGTTTAGAACGAAAGTAAAATTAAAGTCACTTAAATATAAATCATGGTGAAAGCTGGGGGAAGTTTCTCGTGTATTCTTTAAATTAACAGTGTTTTCCTGGTAACAATATCCACAGGCTATACAGAGCTGGGAGATAGAGATCGTGTCTGTCCTACTTCATCATGGAGCAGATCCCAATATTAAAGACTGCAATGGAGAAGCAGCGATCCACCATGCAGTGTATGTAGACAGGCCAGATATTGCCAGCAGTCTTCTTGAATTTGGGGGAAACATTGAAGATACTACAAAGGTAAAGATTTTCTAAATTGAATTCCCAAGTATTTGAAAACTATATGCTTTAACAGTTGTCATACCTTGGTCCAAATTTTTCATGTTTAGAAGTTTAAGTATTACTTGACCGGCCCTTTGAAATAACTTGATCGGTATCCATCTAAGTATTGATATGTTGTTATTGTTTTTTACCCCCATTGAGTCCAATTTGTGCTGCCCACATACTCTTGGGTATATGACCATCCACTGGAGCATGATCAGTCCACCCAGGCCACACCTTTAAATGAAAATGTCTATCCAGTCCTAGCAGCTGTAACTATAGAGAAGTCCTCAGCTCAGAGCAGACCTTCATGCTAAATTCCTGCTTGCATAATGAGATTTTGTGTCACTTGAGCTTCCAAGGGTCTTCTGCATGTTTTCACGGTGACTGTGATGCCATATGAACATCTACGCTGGTGTGCCCATGAGACACTCTTTGCTTTTGATCATCCAGTGGACCTGGCTCTTACAAGCTTTACCCTGATCTTCTACAGTGACCCCAGAGACTTGAGAGGGGGTTTATATCAATAAGGTTAGAAAGATGGATGGGTACAGAAGAGGGGTGCATTTGGAAAGTAGTGAAAGGGAAGGGGTGAATATGATTAAATTGCATTGAATATAGCTCTCAAAATTATTTCCAAATGGGGAGAAGTAAATGTTAATTTATTGAAATCAGTATTAGAGAATTTAGCTTACTTTTATGGAGCCATAGAAAATATTTATAAAAATAGATAATGGACTAAAAGGATTATTTGACTTACATTTCCAAGTTACTATATATTACTGGGGAAAGCACAGAATCAGGATCTTGAGAAAGCTGTTGACATATCATCTATCCTCAAGAGAGGGAGAAATGAATGAGTCCAGAGTGCCTGTTTGCTTACTATGCAGCTATCTCTGTAAAGTCTTACACAGCCATGTTCTGAAACAAGGCTGTGGTGCCGCCCACCAGGGGCTGGGTTCTCTTCATTGGTTAGCCATCAAGATAACTTCCTATAGGCAGCTGGAGATAGCTTGGTCCGTGGTATCAGGAACTTGTGATCCTTCCTTTCTCCTCTTATCTCCACAGAAACAGAATCAGTGGCCCCTTGAAAAACTCAGAATAGGTGTACCCCAAAACTGCCTACATACCAATATCACACCCATCAAATATCCAATTCCAAAAGTTTCAACACCTACCCAAAATATTGACAAGCTGTGCTGGGATATAAATCACTTCAGGCTGTGGGTGATACTTAACCTTCAAACTGCTATCACAGACTGAATATTTGCAACTGAAGCATGGTACATTGCACTACAAGCACTTGATTTCCACACATCCATTAGTACGCATGCAGCAGAGGTTAAAATTTTAGTAAACAAACCAAATGGCTATGGAACAGCGCAGTCCATTCATACCTCCGTTTTCTCCAGGAACGCAGTGCATGCTCAATCTCTAGGAGAATTTTAAAAACTATGCTTCATCCTGACTATAACAAATCCAATCATTTTGCTTTTGAGCCCCTATGATGGAATGGTTCCCTGCAGGAGGTACTTCCACGATCCAAACTCCAAGTGTGTTTTATTTGCTAACAAACCAGAGCTGTATTCCCCCATTTCACCTGCTTTGCCAATACAGGTATTTCATTCTACTAGCCTTATTTCTTAGTGCTTTGATATAAATTTAAGATGTCTGAAGATTCCTTTTCTCCTTTGGCAGTTTGCAGAGCACCACAGATTCTAAGGAAGCTAGTACTTGGGTAGGAATCACTGGGTTAGTTCCAGCTTTACTCCTGCCAGTCTTCCCTCCAAAGGATTTGGTGTCTTTTGTAACAAGATCTTACACTTAAGTGACTGGAGGCAACCAAGAGCAGGGGTTGTTAGCTCATATTGTTTGGGAAATCTCTGGAACTCCCAAAAAGCCTAGGGAATTTTTCCCTACCTGGCACTGTGTCTTTTGTTAGCTGTGGAGTTGGGCAAGGCTTTTTCACTCCTGTCAATTACAATACATCTTCTTAATCTCACAGATATTGATAATCCTAAAATCATCATAGACTTCCAATATTAATTTTTTAGATAGGGTTTCACTATGTAGCCCAGACTTTCCTAGAAGTCATGATCCTCCTGCAATACCCTGCACTCTCTTGATGGGATTACAGTTGTGCCTTCATTTCTGAATCACCTAATGTTTAAAATACTTTTAAATTATTGCTCTATTTTGATTCCTGCTTAGATTGTTTTCTAAGCAAAATATAAATCAGAAAGAAAGCAATGCCTTGCCCATCTCTAAAACTTCAATTACACAGATCTGTATAGCTATAGCACAGTACAGTCACTCAGTAAATTGGACTTAGATGCAATGATGATTAAAATGCAGCAAATACAGAGTATAACAGAGATCCACAACTAGTGAAAATGCAAAAACCAAAGGAGCATGGGTGCCTACCACAATCCTACATCTACAATACAACACCCACACTTAAGTTTTAGGTGACACTGAGAAAGAAAGTTCTAAAGAAAAAAAGCCCAAACAATCAAACAAACAAACAAAAAAACAAACAAACAAAAAAACTCTGAGTTCCAGTGACCAGGATGACTGTTGCAGAAAAGTGTCTCCTAGATACAGAAGGGATAATTCATCTATGAAATCTCAATAATATGGTTGCCTAAATAAGACCTGCACAAGGAAAACACCAGTTGACATGCAAACACTTGATAGGGGAAACTTCAAAACTACACTCGTAAATAAAGAGTTGCCCATTATCCATAACTGCTGAGAGTAGATTTCAATTTTCTCCAGCGATACACTCTAAACTCCTCAATAGTTTATCCAGCCACAGTGGCCATCCTTAAAAACACACACATTTACACACATGCACATACACACACATGAACACACACACAAACCAACACACATACAGGAAGAGCGGGAGACAGAGGGGGAGGGAAAAAGAAAAGGAGAGGCAGAGACATAAAAAAGAGGCACACAGAGAGTCTGTTCACATTACATGGAACCAGTAAGTTGTACATAATACACATGTGTGTGTGATAGTAATAAAAAACATGTCCTGAATTTCAGAGGGAGTTAGGGGGAGTTGGAGGAGTGAGGGTGTAGAAACTACGTAAATACAGATATCATGTAGGAAATTGTCTAAAAATAATATAAATAAAAAACATTTTAAAAATGTACTGGATTTTCTAAACACTAAAACAGTTTTCAACTTGTAACAGGACAGAATACATTTCAAGGTAAGCAATAAAAGATTCTTTGAGTTGGGCAGTGTTGGCGCACGCCTTTAATTTGAGCACTCGGGAGGCAGAGGCAGGCAGATCTTTGTGAGTTCGAAGAATGAAAAAAGATTCTTTGAGATTGTACTCATTTTGAGGTCATTTCTTTGGTGACCTGTTCAGAGCAAGAGGCAGACATTGTTACCCCTGGCCCTTCCTGAATGGAGAATCAAGCAGAGCTTCCTCTGTGTCCTCAGCAAATACCACATCATTACAATATCAGAGAATTGTGCCTGAGAAACAACTTTTGCTGTCGCTCATGTTTGCCCCACAGAAGATTTGCCAAACAGTACTTCAGAAATCAGGTTTTAAATACTGGACAATTCCATAGTTTTGTCATCATGCTTAATTGATTTTTCTGTTGGGAAATGGTACATCTGCCACATAACTGTCTTTTGAAATACAGGAGAATTTTTGACATAGAAAAGACAATTTTGCTCATCCATGCAACTTAGGATCTAACACCTTTGCTACTGTGTGTCTCTTTAGATAAACTCTGAGGGGAGAGGGCCATGGCTTCAAAGTACTATGACAACTTCTGTGACAGGAACCATAGGTCCATGGGTGTCACATGAGTTCTGTAATGGACTAGAGGACTTTGTGATGACTGTAGGCGTGGTTAGAATATTGCAATCTTGAGGATCGTTAGAAGGTGCATTAGGCTAATAAGGAAAAGACTACTGTGGTCAAGTCTATGGTAAACATTATGATCACAGGGCTACATATATGATTTTCAGTTCAGTTGTGAAATATGCAGTATTGTGAATGATTAATTGATATCATTACAGGATGGGTTGACCCCTCTGCTGCTAGCCCTCCGAGAAAGGAAATACTGCATGGCAGCATACCTAATCACAAACGCTGCGAATCTTCACGTATGTGATAAATATCAAAGGTACTACACTTTGCATTTTTAAAACACTGCTTGTGTTGAAAATAGTCTAGAATAGTAAAAATCATTCATTTCAAATGTGTTATTGGAATAGATTAGAAAAAGTCAATAAAACATCAGTTACATATCTAAAAAATATCTATTACATGAAATGGTTATGCCAAAGAATGATAGTCAGGTTCATATTCCCTTTGATAATGAGAGGTTGTTTTTTTGATTTTTATTTTGACTGCCATATGATCTTATATGAGTTGATAGCATTTTTATTAGATTTTACATTTACAGTGTCAGTTCCAAAGTTTTCAAGTTTGCAATCATACAACCTTGTGAACAACCTTTAATCTTCAAATACTTTTGGTGGTGTGCAGAGAAGGATGATATATGAATGGTAGTTGTAAACTTACATATATGGCATGATATTAGTATCAGCAATTGAAAACATTCATTTTAACATTAAAATTATTTGATAACATTATTACTATTATTTCATGCAAATTGCAGTTCCGTATTTAACAGTGAATTATATTACAATAGAATAGAAAGGAAATGGCATTCTTTTTCATATAAAGCTTTCTGTACTTCTGGTCACTTTTCTCCAGTTATTCACCATAAACAATTTAAAATACAAATTTTACTCTATAAAGTATCATAGTGGGCTAAGAAGTTTTCTAGTTTTAGCCTTGGACATATTTTAGGAATCTGAACTCTGCTTTCAGGATGCTTAAGGCTACTTAGTTAATGGTCAATTCTACACACAAAGGCTTTATACTTATATGGTAAAATGTATACAGTTCACCATTTTAGTAACTGAATTGCCTCTGTCATTCTAGAACAACACTCATGTATGCAGTTAAATGGGATTGTGAAAATATTGTTGAAATTTTATTGAAGAAAGGTGTTGATCACCACTTAAAGGACACATTTGGATGGACTGCTCTTTATTATGCCGTTATGGGGAAACGCAAAACGTAAGTACAGAAGTTAAAACGCTATTTGAAACTAAATTCAGACATGAAATATTTACCAATGTTGTATTTTAACCAAGCGTGACTTCATTATTTAAATGCTTTTGGAATGGAAGCATTTTAGTCAACTCCACTTGCCATGAGATAAGCAAAGGGATAGATTGGTCAGAATAACAACGGGTGTACAAGAGTCTTAATCTCAAGACTGATCTGTGATGATTCTGAGAATCACACTCAGGGACTTGAATGTATGAGGCATTTATTTTACCACTCAACTTCATGGCTAAACTCTCCTTTGGAAGCCTTAATATCTTTATCTTTCAAGATCCCAGCATGCTCTGGTCGTTCCAAAAATAAAGCAATGCATGGCACAGAATTTTAGTTTTTGAGTTACTTCTTTGAATCTAAACATTTGTAGTTTGACAGAAAATCTTGATACTTATCTTCCAAATATTTCATCCAACTTATTACCTGAATGCTCAACAATCTAACATGCTCCCTCAGTCCAAGAAAGTAAAAATTCCTACATATATCAGATAGATATGGCATACATGAGGAAAACTTAGGAAGCATTTATTCATGGGGATTTAATGTGATTACACCTGTCTTTTAGTCCAGTGTTAAATAAACTTGATTATCAGGTTGTACCTACTGATCTGTATCTTTATCATAATAGTTATGGAGCCATGAGAAAAGGGTAGTTGAAAATTCAACTATGTGCCTGAAAATTCAAATTTTCTCCTAATATAACATAGTGTTCTCTGGCAGCTAAAACTCTTAAGATTTCTCCAAAGCTGTTGCTAGGCATCTGAACCTTATCACTTATTCAAAGCATTCCAGTATCCTAGAAGACCATCATGGCACGATACTTTGGAGGAGTCTCTCTTTTTAGCCATCAGATGGGTTTGCGGATATACTAAATTATCACATGAATCCAAGCACTTGCAGAAAGAGGCCAGAGATGCTTTCTTTCTTTCATAGTAATCTGTAGGCAAGGGTTCCTTTATATCATCCTCTGTAGCACAATCTGTGTTTGTGACAGATCTCTAGCGCCTTTCCCAGGGAAGTTGACAGAAAGTGATTGGCCTACTAAGTGCTTTTTCTGTGTAAAGGAACATTTTTCAAGATACTTGAATCTTTACCTCAAGATTTCAGGATATTTCACAACTCTGCCTCAGAAGGAAGACAATGAATACAATTTTGTGAATCTAAATTATATTAACTGTATTCAGTATTTAAGCCCCATCACAACCCATGAGTATACTTATAGCATTTATAAAAAACGATTTTTGTCTTCCATGTAGGTTGATGATAAGCATGGCGATTCAGGATCATTATGACAAAACTCTGATCATTGTTCCCTTCTTGGCTAAAGGAAGACCAGCAATAGAGCAACCTATGTCTTGGAATCCATTAGTGTTCTTACCATGGGCTTACTCTCACCATGGGCTTACTCTTTATTTCAGTAATATCAAATTCTGAATTCTGTAGCATTTGATAATAGGTCCATTCATGAATTACAGTGTGCTTTCATTTAGGATTCTAATCAGTTCAAGACTGAGAAGCAAGTTAGATACTGCTTTACTATTTCCGTGCCTGTTTTTAGGTGGTGAAATGTTCATAGCAAACTGTTAACCTAAAGTAGGGAAATCCTGAGTTTTGGAAACTTAAGCTGGAGCCTAAGGAAACACTTTCCCAGAGCAAGAATACTTAGGACTCCTTCCTATATTAGGGCACTTTCCATCCTGTCAAGATAATCCAGATGGTTTGAACCGTAGTAAATCTACACCATTTCACTCTGTTTTTTCCTTCTAAAATGAGAAACTTTGTAAAACCTTTTAGAACTAATAAATTTGAAGGGTATAGCCAGATGACCTGATGGAATCTTATATTGTATTTGAAATATCTTAAATATTTAATATATTGATAAATGGTTTTCCATCCATATTAAAATAATAACATTGTCTACCACCATTTCCATACTTGGCAGAAAAACGGTGATTATTCAGCATGACTTACTCCTCTTGAGACAACAAAATACCGTCACACGTAAGTCTTTTAAAGTTTCTTCTCTGTAGCCCTTCTTTAGATTAAAAATGTTGCATTTAGAATTTTTTCAATTCTCTGTAATTAGATATTATTTGGGTAGCTGGATCTTGAGGTAGATCCATAACCAGCTTCTTGAATGATGGCCAAACAGATTTCCATAGTGGTTATAAGTTTGTACTGCCCTTACCTTTGGGTGAGTGGATGAGTGTTCCTCTTACCCTTCACCCACAAAGAGCAGTTTTTATTTTTAAAATGCATTTAAATTATGATACAATTAATATCCTTTCCCCCTTTCCATTCCTCTTTCCAGCTCCTCCTAGGCAGTTTTAAAAATCAAGTGTCTATTGACAGCTGAATTGTTTAAGAAATTAGTTGTATGAAACTGCTTTGTTAAAAAGTTTCTCAGTTTTGCACCAGAATTACATACTTGCATGTAAAAATATTTTTCAAATTACCATACTGGGGTGACATGCCAGCCTCTCCCCAGCTCACAGCACATTTTAGTTTACTTCATACATTTTTTTCCTAAAAATGTTGACATAGTGTCTAGTTCATTAATAGTTCCACTACACTGTATTGTAATTCATTTTATTTGTTTATTTCATGTGTGAGTGTTTGCCTGCATGTACACCAGGCATGTGCACCATGTTCATGTCTGGTGCTTGTGGGAGAGAGAAGATGGTGTTGTATTCTTTGTAACTGAAGTTACAGGTGATTGTAAAATACCACATAGGTTCTGAGAACAGAACACAGGTCCTCTTGAAGAGCAAAGCATGCTATTAACTTCTAAGTTGTCTTCTTAGCTACCCACACACATTATAAAAAACACATTAAATGAATGCATTGCAGTAAGTGAACATAATTACTTTGTTATACATATCATAGAAAACATGATTTGTATGGGTAAACATGACACAATATTCAATTCTTTTATGATTTCCTTTCTTGTGTATGTTATTAAAGGAATGTTTTCTTTTCTATAGATTTTAACTAAAGTACAATTGGATCCCTTTCCCACTTCCCTTTCTTCCCTCCAGCACTCTCCCCATGCTCCCGCTTCTTCCATGTCCCCACAGGTCTCAAATCGATAGTCTCTTCTTCCCTTATAATTACTCTTCAATGCACACATTCACACACAGAGGCACAAATGGATAACTACAACCTACTGAGTTCAGTTGTCTTGTTTGTAGTTACATGGTTTCAGTGTTGACTACAGTTTCATTGGTCAAGCAATTAGGCATTCCTGTCTGAGAGAGACTCATTATTCCTATCTCAGCAGTCATTAGTTTCCTGCAGTTCCTTGTCCAGGAGCATGACCCTCAGAGATTCCTCCCCACTTCTTCCTTAGCATGTCTATTGATATTGTCTCTGTTCAGATCTTGTTAATGTAGCCATTTCCATGAGAGACTGTTTGTTTCACAGCAGACTTCCTGATGTTTGCAGTCTTTCCACCTGCCTCTTCTGTGATGTTCCTTGAGCTATAGATGCTGGAGTTGTAAAGTTGATGTATCAACTGGGACTGGGATCCCTAGACTCTGTTGATCTCTGCTTCGTGTCTACTTGTACATTCTGGTGTGGGACTCAAGAGAATCTTCTTGATAAAGGGGTCAGTGGGTCATCTTTATCTTCTCAGAAAAATAGCAATTAGATTCATTAATTCTTTGTACAGTTTTCTTTGTTTCTATTTAATTCATTTACTTTTTATTATTTCTTACTATCTACTGTTTGGGGGTTTGGTTTGTTCTTTTTTTCTTCAAATTCTTAACTTGGATCATTAGGTTATTTATTTGTTTATATGCATACTGGAGTTTATTTTCCTGTCAATTTTAACTTTTATGACTCAATGGTTACATACTGTACATGGCATTATTTCAATTTTCTGTATTTCTTAAAGTTTCCTTTGTCTCTAGGCATATGCTCTATTTAAGAGGAGCCTCTTTGTGCTGCTGAGTGGAATATATATTCTTTGGTGTTGAGGTGGAATATTTAATTATTGGTTAGGTCAATTGAATGAAGATGTCATTTAATTCTGAGATTGTATGTATGTATTTGGGCCGGATGACCAATCAATTGGAAAACTCGGTGTTTGCAATCACGTAATGTTATTGGGTCTGTGTTGATCTGTGCCTTTTGTTCCATTAGGTTTCTTGTGAAGTTGGGTGCAGCTGAAGATATGACTCTCTCTTTCCTTCTCTGTCTCTCTGTCTCTCTGTCTCTCTGTCTCTCTGTCTCTCTCTCTCTCTCTCTCTCTCTCTCTGTGTGTGTGTGTGTGTGTGTGTGTGTGTGTAAGTATTCTATTTTGTATTTGTTGAAACTTTAATTAGTATGAAGTACATATCTTTGTCTCTTCTGCATCATTTTAGTTTGAAAATGATTTTTCAGATATTAGGATGGTGATACCTGCTTGCTTCCTGACACTGTTTGCTTAGAATACATTTTGCATCCATTCATTGTAAGATGGTGCTTGACTTTTAAACTAAGATGGGATTTTTCATAGACAATAGATAGTTGGATTTTGTTTCTTAATTTGTTTAGGTAGCCTTTGTCTTTTGACTGGAGTGTTGAGGCCATTGATATCTGGATTCGTTGTTGAAAGTTGTACCTAGATTGCAGTGTTTTATTTTCCTGTTGTTTTGTGTTGTTAGATGCCCTTTATATTTCCTTTAATTCTAGTTTTGCTTGTTTTCTTTCTAAAAGTCTCCTCTCACACTTACTCCTCTGTTCAGTTAGAAGTATTACATTTAGCAGTCTGTTTAGACTTTGTTATTTGGTATGACTGTTTCAGGCTGCTTGTACCATAGAAGTGTTTCTGCTTCAGCTATGGCAGACAGATTCACTGGGTCCATGAGTCCTGGTTGACATGCATGGCCTTTTAGTATTTGAAGTTCATTGCTTCAGGTTCTTCTGCTTTTCAGAGTTTTATTTGATAATCCAGCTGTTGCCCTGGGCATGTTCATTTCCAAATGACTTGCATACTTTTTTTTCTTAAGCTTTCAATATTTTTCTTAGTCCTGTATATTTGGTGGTGCTACTATCATATGCTTTGGAGTTTTCTTTTTCTGATCTTGTCTGGTTGGGGTTTTGTTTGATTCTTGTATCAGTGTGTGTATATATTTCCTTACTTGGATGAAGAATTCCTCTGTGATCTTTCTATTAATCTTGTCTATGCTATTGATTGAGAATACTGTTTCCTCATGTATCCCAATAGAATTCAAAGATCTGAGCTTTTGATGGTATCTCAAATTTCTTGCCTGGTCTTGTAGTAGATGTAACCAATAGTCTTATTAAAATAAAAAACACAGAACCAATGTAAAAGAGAAAGCCGAGAGGACAGAGCTCAGAGCTACAATCTTTCCTCCTGCAGTGCTCCTAGCTTCCTGGAAAAAAAGCTACTTCCTGTGTGTCTGTCTTTAAATAGACTTTCTGTTCTGTCTTCTCATTGGTTGTAACCACAAACACATGACTGCCTCATCACTGCCTGTAAGTACCGCCCTCCAGGTCTTAAAGGTCTCCAATGCTGGCTGTATCCCTGAACACACAGAGATCTACCTATCTATTCTACCAAGTGCTAGGATTAAAGGTGTGCGCCACCACCACCATGCTCTTGCTATGGCTCTAATAGCTCTGACCCCTGGGCAACTTTATTTATTAACATACAATAAAAATCACATTTCAGTATAAATAAAATACCACCATATTTCCCCTTTTCTATTTTAATAAAAAGAAAAAAAAGGCAAAAGGTTATAACTAACAAAAGAAAAAACAATATACAAAAGTACAATAACTATATACAATATATACAAGTAACAAATACCTAAACAATGTCTAGTCCATTTGTATTTGTCAAATCAGAGAAAATAATTCCCTTATCTATCCTATTTTGGTAAGTCCAAAATGTATCTAATTCACTTTCTATCCTAATTAATCTTCAACTATAACTAACTAAACTTCAACTCCCTCAGAGACCCAAGAAGGAAATAATATTAGCTAACAAAAATAAAAACAGGAAGTGCACTCAAGCAACTTCCAAAAAATTTGTGAGTTGACAGAAACAACGAGCTGCCTGGACAGTCACCTGAGGTTTCTCCGCAGTGTTGGGGCATCATCTTCAGCCTATAGGCTTAGTGTATCTGACAGACTCATTTGTGAAGTAGGATGTACACAGGGTCAACAGTTCAACCTCACATTGGGTGAGAGCAGTCCATGTACCAGAAACACCTGAATTCTACTAGTGTCATGTCATGATTCAGGATCTTAAATTCTGGAAATTGTTGACAGTTTTTGAATTCAGCTGACCATTCTTCTTGGCTGTGTATATATGGCTTCATCTCAGCATCCCTTCTTCTCCACATCCCTCTATTAAATGCCAGTCTACTATTGAGAGGCATGAGCTTTCAGCTGCTGTTCCATTGCACAACAGAAGCCATCGGCCCACTGCCTGTTCAGCTGCCTTTGAAGAAAAGGGCACTGTACCTTTTCCGGATTGTGAAGGCCACTTCAGGGATGGTGCCCATATTGTCCTGGCCTCAGAAGATGCCTTTTGATAAAGCCATAACCACACTTGTTTTGGCAACAATTAGTCCTTTGTTTCGTGTCCTGTCTGTCCATTTTGTCCTGTTGATTCAAGGATACTTTATTGTCCAGTGGCTAACTTTTGCCACAATGAAAGTTAGCTCCATATGCAGTTTCTTCAATGCCCATATTTTCTCTGAAGTAGATTGGTACTGCCAGGAGCCGACATGTCTCAAAAAAGAAAAATTTCTAAGTCATTAAAACATTTTAAATGCCATATTCTGTAGATCTCTGAAGGGTTTGAAGATGACCTGTCTAAAATATATCTGTTCAATTTTTAAAACATATCTAATATGACTACAAGTTCTATTGTAATGTCTAACTACTAACTTTCATTTCTTTATATCCTAATAGTTGGTAATAATGTAAAGTATTTAAAACTAGTAAATGTCTTTTTCTTTTCTTTTCTTTCTTTTTTTAAACAAGAACCTTAAATCTAATCTCCTTTGCTTAGCCTTTTTCCTAACCCTTGACAACAACTTGTAACCAACCCCCCTAAAGAGTGGAATTTATCCCAGAACCAAAACCCATTAAAAGAACCAAAAAACAACCTGCCCCACACCACCTCTTTGGGAATGTGGGCATTGTATTCTCAAAATTGCTTCCTGCTGGGTATCAGTGAAGTTATCTTTATCCTGAAAGAAAAAATTTAGGTTAATTGTCAAATTCTAGGAAAGGTAACTATATCCTTCATTATCCAGTCTGTGTATAATGCCAAAGTTCAGGGTTTATCTCAAGTCCTTATTCAAGTAGTCTTTCAGACTGGATCATCTCAGCTAGTCATCTCAAAATTGCTCTGAGCACCTTGTAGTTCAAAGTTGATCTGTAGATGATGTTTGTTAGCTTAGTGATATTATTATTGTCCATGTGGAATTGTTGTTGTTGTGGAGTCCCATCTTCTTTCTGGAGACTTCAGTTGATGTTAGGCCGTGATTTCTTGCAGAAAACTGATAAGAGACTCGAACACAAAGACATATATATACAACTAATTGAAGCCTTTTTTCTAGAATTAGTTAGTACTCTATATGACCATTTATTTTTATCGTTAATTTTGGTTTCTGTTCCTTAATAGAAGTTTGCCAAAAAAATTTTCTTTGTTTTCTCCTGAATTTTCTATTCTCTCTGTTTCATCATCCTGACCAGCATGATTTATTCCAATAGGCACTTGGTTATTTAATCACTCTGAGCAGGGGTTTCCTCTACAGTTGCAAGAAAGGTTTAAACTGGATTTGCTATGGGGGCCTGCATGAGGCCCCTCCGGGATTTTCCCAAAAACTGAGGCAAAGGATTACCCTGTCTGTCCTTTGTTGATCTATATTCATTGGTCCAGTGTTTTCCCTTATCACACCTTCTGCTTCTAGGAATGACCTGTTTACAGTCCCTTTTCAAATGTCCTTGCTTTCCACATCCAAAACATCTAACACTCCTCAAACCTTTTGAAATTGCTTCTCCTACCCACATATGATCATGCTCATGAGCCTCAACATTAAGTATGTCTCTAATCCAATCTTCCAAAGGTGCAGATCTTGCCTTTAATAGCCTGATTATTCTTTTGCATGCTGCATTCGCATTCTCAAAGGCCAAAGATTCAATTATTATCTTACTAGCTTCTAAATCCGAGACCATTCTCTTTACTGCTGAAGCCAGTCTTTGTAAAAAATCTGTGAAAGATTCTTTGGGGCCTTGCATAACCTTTGTAAATGATTCAGGTTTTTTTTCCTGGTTCCTCTGTCCATGCATTCAAGGCTGCTGTTCGACATAAAATTAGGGTTTGGACATCATATAAACATTGTGTTTGTACTGAAGCATATTGGCCTTCTCCAATAAGCTGATCTTGGCAAACTTGTATTCCTTTATCCCTCCATTGTTTTTCTATGTTTTTAGCTTCATCCATAAACCAAGTTAAAAATTGCAGCCTCTGGCTGGGTTCAAGAACAGCTTGTGCCAGCTCCCACCAGTCCTGTGGTACAATCCTATTATATGTTGACCAAGAGTTTAACATTTGCTGTACATATGGGGAATACATGCCATTAGATACTATTGCCTCCTTAAACCTTTTTAAATCCAAAATTTCAATTGGAGCCCAAATATTTTGTGTAGTCATTTGATCAGGCAACTGCTGTACGGTTACAGGATAAATTAAGGGTGACTGTGTGAAAACAGGCTTTCTTTCTGTAACCTTATGATCCAAACATGAAACAACTTCACTGTTAATTTCTTCTGTCTGAATTTTTACAGGTTTAACAAGTTTTTCTAAAGCTGTCATCCTGGCACTTAAATTGACTATCTTTTTAAATTGTAAAATGAGGATAACCATAGTGATAAACTGCATAATTCCACAAGTACTAATCTTCTCATATAGTTGTTCCACTGTCAGACTGCCTAAAATTTCAAACAAAACTCAATTTTCTTCCAATGTACACATAAAACCCATTTTTTTTAATGTGGAAAAAATTTTCTCTTTTAAATAGTTTCCTTTAAAATATCTGATATGTTGTTACTTACCAAATCTGCGTAGAACAGTAGAAATCTGAGGAAATTTCAAAATAGCCACCTAGTGTCCTAGGTGTGAAGAGAGAGAGAGAGAGAGAGAGAGAGAGAGAGAGAGAGAGAGAGAGACAGAGAGACAGAGACAGAGAGACAGAGAGACAGAGAGAGAAAGTGAAAGCGTAGCCGGCTAAAGCTTAAATCCAGCCACGTGTTCCCTCTTGAGTTGAGTCAAGGCTTGGCTCTGGCTTCCTTAAGCTCCCACCAGGTGAGTTGGCTTTACAGGCAGGGGCCCTGTTCAGCAGGGCAGGCCTGAGTTGTTTGTAGCACCGGCTTTAAGCAAGCAGCTCAAGGTTAGTCCGTCCTGAGGCCAAGCAGACCTGGGCCAGGGCTAGGGAGTAGGGCCGACCACTCGAACTAGGGAGCCAACCCCAAGAGGTTTTTAATGGATTCTTGTCACATTGGGCGCCAGATGTAGATATAACCAGTCGTCTTATTAAAATAAAAAACACAGAACCAATGTAAAAGAGAAAGCCAAGAGGTCAGAGCTCAGAGCTAAAAATCTTACCTCCTGCAGTGTTCCTAGCTTCCCGGAAAAAAAGCTACTTCCTGTGTGTCTTTCTTTAAATAGACTTTCTGTTCTGCCTTCTCATTGGTTGTAAACCCAAACACATGACTGCCTCATCACTGCCTGCAAGTACCACCCTCCAGGTCTTAAAGGCGTATGTCTCCAATGCTGGCTGTATCCCTGAACACACAGAGATCTACCTATCTCTTCTACCAAGTGCTGGGATTAAAGGCATGCACCACCACCACTATGCTCTTGCTCTGGCTCTAATAGCTCTGACCCCTGGGCAACTTTATTTATTAACATACAATGAAAATCACATTTCAGTACAAATAAAATACCACTATATGGTCTTGTAGCATGGCTTTTTTTCTTTTTTATATTATTTGCTAATTAATTCTAGATTTTCTACCTTTTCTTTACATTCTCATATTCTATTTTTTGTTTGATTTGTTATATTGGTAAGGTTTTTCTCTGAACTTTCTAGTTGGGATGCTGCAATTTTCAGTATTATATCTATTGCAGCCATTGATCTGGACCTAGTCTTCTGTGTATGGTGACAGCCACAGGCAAAAAAATGTGGGGCCAGAACAGGGAAGAAGTGACTTACCCAGAAAAGGTTGTGATATATTGTATACTCTAATAAAATTTGCTTGAAGATAAGAGGACAGAACAAGCCACTTGATTAAATATAGAGGCCAGGCAGTGGTGGCACACATCTTTAATCCTAGCACTTGGGAGGCAGAGACCCATTTGGATCTCTGTGAGTTATATCCACCTTGGATTACATGAGATTGAATCAGTCTAGGAGAGAAACAGAGCCAAGCAGTGGTGGCACCCACCCTTAATCCCATTACTGGGAAGTCACATGCCTTTAATCCCAACACTAGGAAGGACATGATGGCTGGGTAGAGAAAGGTATATAAGGCTCGAGGAGACAGGAACTAAAGGCTTTTTGGCTGGAACCCCTTTTGTCTAGAGGCTTTTCAGCTAGAGAGCTTTTAGCTGAGGACTCAGAGGCATTCAGTCAGAGGATTCCTGGAGTTGGCGAGGTTAGACTTGGCTATGACTTGATTCTTTGTCTTTTTGATCTTTCAGCATTTTCCCCAATATCTGGCTCTGTTTTTTTTTTTTTAAATTAAAATAACATTTAGGATTCCTGCAACAGAGGGTTCACAGCTTTGGGCCTGGAATAGGCTTGTTGGCTTCCAGAGAAAATGAAGTAGCCACCTAGCTAGCAAAGGTAGCTAGGAAACATGGAGGCCATGCCTGCTGCATTTCTAAAGCAAGGCATGTGGGTTTGGAGAAAGTAGTAGGGGATAATAGGATGGGAAATGGAAAGAGAGACTTGCCCAACAATGGTGACTCACAAACAAAGAGGGTTGTCAGCTTGGATCTGGAACAAGTGTGAGTTTACTGATGGCAGTTTTTGGGGGGTTACGAAAAAAAAGAGACTTATTCAATAAAGGTGGCACAAAATCTAAAATAATGGTAATTTTGTATTCAAATTCTTCCATTTAAACAAATACATCATATAGTGTTACTGAAATGTTTACATACATGGTGATTACTTCTGGCTCTACTGTATGGCAATGGTTTGGTTCCTAAATGTATAATTAGAAATTAATATTCTTAACTGTGAGGTGTTGAACTCAAGGTTTCATACTTTAAGAAGGAGGTGCTCTATGTATTTGCTACTCCAATGACCCTATTTTTATTTTTATTTTTGTCTTCCTGCTTTGTGTTGCCAAATAGACTCTTGAGTGCCAAAAGGCAATCTCCAGAGGTCAAACTGTAGTCAAGTCTTTCACATGATTTTTTCCCATATGCAGTAACCTTTAGAATGTGAATACTATAGATGAAGCAAATAATGAACCTCTTCTTTCGGGGAAAAAAAGAAGAAACTAGTCTACTAATTCCAGATTTAAATTCTGTTTTTATTGTGGGTGGTTAATATCTGTAGTGTTTATCAGTAAATATGAAGCCACTCATACACCAGATAATACTTGACTATCCATCCACAACCCCATTTTATCTTTTACCCTATTTTGCAAGACAGGTGCTCTGCCCCTTGGGCACATTTCTAGTCTTCATTTTCCATGGGAAGATACTTTCTCAAGGGTAATGTCAATAGGATCTCACCATGTGTTGTCTTTCTTATTTTATATAAAAGGGGAACTGTAGACAAAATTCTAAATGGTCTTAGTAAATAAAAAACACAGAGCCAAATACAGAGTTAAAAGTCCAAGATATCAGAGCACTAGTGAAGAGCCAAGACAGCCTTATCTTAATACCTGGCCACTGTCTCTTCTCTAATGAGAGAGACCTTCTTCCTCTGTGACTTATCTTTTTATTGTCTTTCTGTTCTGCCTTCTCATTGGCTCTAAACCCAACCACATGACTTCCCTGTCACTGCCTATCTATACAGACCTCCAGGTCTCTATGGTTGGTACTGGGATTAAAGGTTCAGGTCACCACTGCTTGGCTGTGTCCTTGACCACACAGAGACTCTGCCTGCATGGGATTGGATTAAGGGTACGTGCCACCACCGCCTGACATCTGCTTAATGGCTCGGTTTTACTTCTGATCTCCAGGCAACTTTATTAACATACAAATAAAATCACACTTCAGCACAAATAAAATACCACCATAGGGGACTAGGTTTCTATCCCAGTAGAAAGACCTTAAGTGAGTTATTAAGTGATATATATGTAGATACCTACATATGGATTTATAGTTTTATAATAAACAAATTTCCAAAGCAACTTTCTTTGACCTAGCCTTGCTAGTGCATACTTTTAATCTTCTGTATAATAGCCATGTGCAGAATAGATATGTTCTTAAGAAGGGGATCTTACCAGTAGTTATGTCCAAAGGTGACAATAGCAATTGAGTTTCTACCTTATTGCATCATAGGTAAGAATGAGAATTATAGCCAGATCTAAAAGAGCTCATCAGAACCTAACCACAGAGGAGATCGGGAGGGTGGGCAGCATTGATTTCACCTTACCTCTCTTTTCTAATTCCTTGCAAGTCTTTATGAGAAACATTGTCCTGATAGGTTTCCATAATTTTAGGGGAAATTGATAAGTACAATGATCATTGCTTCAGGTTCTCTCTGATAGGTTGTTTCATTCTTACCTGAAGGATTGCAGCCGTGTATCTGGGGAATATTTGTTGTGTTATAACAAAATATTTATACTCTCTTGAAATTGATCCTGGTACCATTCTTCCAGAAAACTACTCTCTTTGCTATTTATTTATGATAGGCACTGATTCTGGCAATGGCACTATTTGCCGTAAGTTGGAATTGTTGTGAGTATACATGGTCACCTACTTTGAGGTATCAAATGCTGATAATTTCTTTCATTGTTTATTCAATAAATCCAAAGAAGGTGATTTCCTGATGCATTTGTTATATTCCTGTACCATAGTTATTATTTATCCTAGAAGATTTTTTACTCTAGAAGATTTACCCTATGATATTTTATAGACTAATATAATCGACTGAAATATGTTTACTATTCATTCAATTATAGGAAATGAGCCTGAAGATGTCGTTTCATCAGGGTAAGATTTTAAGGTCTTTGAATATGAATGTTAACTTATAATTAGACCAGGGAAAAGAACTAATGTTTATTGAATATTGTGTTCTTCACTGATTCCATCTGATTTATTTAGTGTCCATGATGCATTAATATAATCATATGTTTTAAAGCTTTTATGTCCTTGTGACTAAGTGTCTTACTACTTTAGCAAAGGTCATGCAGAGAGTTTGATTAATTCTATAATCCCATAGGTAACAAGTTGCCAGCTCTTGACTGAACTGTCAGCCTCTTCATTCTCTTGTTCCTGTGACTACATTGAGATGATCTCATGTAGAAAGCCAGTTTTCCTTATGTGTCAACTCTGGATTAGAGTTTTCCTGAGAAACCTATCTATAACTCCATAGTTTTTCTTTTTGAAAGTTGTTCTTAGATACTACATTGCTATCAAGATTGGAGGGGGAACCTCTCTTAATTGTGTCTGTAGTGCCATAGGTTTGAAATGAGCAAGATGACAGAAGGCTTGGAATTACATTATTGGAATGGTAGTCCATGTGCACATACACCATGTTATGCTGTTACAATTGAGCATCTATTTAAGGGACATTATGAACTTATACTCAGTTTTGTTTTCTCTTCAAACTACTAGACTGCCTGGGCACAAGAGGGTTTTTTTTTCCTCGTTTTATCAAGTCTTTGTTTCCCCCATGACACTAAGCATTTTGAAATTTTTACTGTACATTTATTTTTCCTCATGTTTCTTGACCTATAGTTTAGAATTTTTGACTGCCAGGTACTCCTTCTTGTTTTATTAGAAAATTTCAGATATGAAAAATTTGTAGTTTTTAAGGGATTTTGAAAACTAATAAAAGTATCCTGAGCACAGAAAACTAGATCCAACATTATACATAAACAGTTGCTCTGAGGGAGAAGCCAAAACTAAAACACAGTATTCTACGGAGGTGGAAATACAAATGGCCCAATTTAGGTCTTTTAGTTCCTTCACTAAAAGACCAGTCATTACTGACCAGTATTTGATTGAGAATTTCTGTAGGAAAATATGGGAATGAGTCAAGTGTTCCAAGAATGGCATTAAAAGTAGCATAGTGGTGGATGATTTGAATGACTTTAACAGGGGAAGGGCAATTTTGAAAGTAAAATCATGGAGGTCAATAGGACTAAGAGTTTGGCCTCGTGATTAGTTTTTTAAAGACAATAAAGTTAATTACATAGACACAGGATGGTGAAAATCATCTGGGAATGGATAGGGTTGAATGTAATTTGGAAACTATATTACCTTTTGTGCTTAATTGATAGAAATGACAAATAAATTCTTCTGTTGAAACTTTCTTGAGAAACCTGAAGTCTTTATAGAAAACAGGGAATGTGGTATCACAGAGGGTGGGCTAGAGAATGTTCAGCACCAAGGGCTGAAATGAAATCTGAATGAAAAATATCTATGATCCACTGCCACTGCTTCTTTTCCTGTTACCTTTGCCAAATTCCTGTCCTTTTCAGATTGGAATTGCAAAACATAATCATAGAATTTTATAACATGCCTAGGCTTGGGATGTGTGTTGCTGACCCTCCATTTAGCTTATATGCCTGAACCAGGGAACTAGCTGTCTTTCAGGTTCTTTGAGCCTGTACTTTCAGGAATCTGCACCTTCCTGGGATGAATATTTAAAGACCAGAGAGCATCACTGAAGACTGCAAAAGAGGGAACGAGGAGTGGTATCCTATATAAGGAAGACATCTAGAGAACATAGAGGGAAACAGAGGCAAAAGTCCCAGGGATCTGCTTTTCCAGAAGTCTCTGCCATCAACCGAGCACATATGAAGGTTTTTAAGTGCTTGGTAGTTTTTGAATCAGCCTGCACCAAGTAGGAAGCACAACTGAATTATTATATTTTAATGTTTGAACACCCATGATAAAAGGATTTCAAATCTCAATGTGCACATTTGTTTGTTCACTTATAACTTTAATGTTCAAGGATTTCACATTTGTTTCATGACTTCATTAGTTATTTTACAATGAATGGATGTGATGGTTTCCTTTCAATGGGTATTTTCCATGCTCAAGAATGAAGGTTGCCATTTAGTAGTTATACAGTTTTGTGCTTTATTAATAGAGTAGAACGAGGTCACTATTGCTTTGCTTTATTTGGGGCTATTACCTTTATTTAAATTAATGGTTAAAGAGTATGTGAGCAATTAATTGTAATTTGCGTTCAATCATCAGGACAGTTTTCAAAACAAATGATTTTCAGGTTCCACAAATACATTGACTGACACTATTTGATGTGGAACTATGTGTAACTCTTTCTTGACAAGTGCAGAGATTAGGAGAAGTGGAGACAGAAATTAACAGCTGAACAAATTTTATAAAACAGTTGTCTAATAACAATAGAAACACCATTTGCTATTCAAATAACTAAACATTCAGGACAAATGCTTTTGTCCACTACTCACTTATTTGTTGTGTGTTTTGCTTCAAAGATATCACTTTGAATCCGTCACTGACGTCTGTGTGTGCAAGAATGGAGGACACAGCTAATTTGAAAACTCAGGTAATCAATGCCTTCTTGAGGTAAATTCTTGTGCTGAATTTCTTCTTTGTGGAGTTTAAAATGGTATAATATAGCAGTTGTCAAAATGTCATCACTTTAGATGAAAAATTGGCTAGAATTTTTTTATAAAATTATGAAAATATTACTATATTGATGGTGAAAAATACCAAAACATAATAACTATTTTAAGGTTCTGAAAGCCAAAAATGAGATAAGAAATAAGTAATCACAGAAAAATTAGTTTGTATAGTTTTACTACATTGGAGGGAATTTGAAATTTGGGAATATTTGGACAAATAAACATTAGTTGTTTTATTTTTATTTTTATAGCATGACTTACATAATTTTCAGGCTTCTCTAAATATGTAGACTAACCTATTCATTATGTTACTTAAAGTATCTTATCAATAGCTTACATTTCCAACCCATGTATTGAAGGGCTCAGAAATTATCATTAGTTTTTAATGTACCTTTTAAAAAATCTTTTACTCATGATACTAACTTTTAAAAACTGTTAACTGGCTGTCAACGACATGTTAACTGGATGTGAACATGCAGAAGATTGCATATAGATCCGTATCTGTCGCCATGCACTGAACTCAAGTCCAAGTGGATCCAAGACCTCAACATAAATCCAGTTACACTGATCTTGAGAAGAGAAAGTAGGAAGTAGCCTAGAATGCATTGGCACAGGAGACCACTTACTAAATATAACACCAATAGCACAGACACTGAGAGAAACAATTAATAATTGGGACTTTCTGAAACTGAGAAGCTTTTGTAGGGCAAAGGACACAGCCAATAAGACAAAACAACAGCCTACAGAATAGGAAAAGATCTTTACCAACCCCACCTGACATCTGACAGAGGGCTGATCTCCAAAATATATAAAAGAATTCAATAAGCTAGACATCAAAATTCCAAACAATCCAATTAAAAATGGGCTACAGGGCTAAACAGAGAATTCTCAAAAGAAGAATCTCAAATGGCCAAAGGACATTTAAGGAATTACTCAACATCCTTAGCCATCAGGGAAATACAAATCAAAATGACTCTGAGATACCATCTTACACCTGTCAGAATGGCTATGATCAAAAACACTGAAGACAGCTTATGTTGGAGAGGATGTGGAGCAAGGGGAACACTCCTTCCTCCACTGTTGGTGGGAGTGCAAACTGGTACAGCCACTTTGGAAATCAGTATGGCGGTTTCTCAGAAAATTGGGAGTCAATCTTCCTCAATACCCAGCTATACCACTCTTGGGTATATACCCAAGGAATGCTTAATCATACCACAAGTACACAAGCTCAACTATGTTCATGGCATCATTATTCGTAATAGCCAGAAACTGGAAACAATCTAGGTGCCCCTCAGATGAAGAATGGATAAAGAAAATGTGGCACATACACACAATGGAGTACTAGTCAGCAGTAAAAAATAATGATATTATAAAATGTGCAGGCAAATGAATGAAAACCCAGACTCAGGAGGAAAAATAGGGTATGTACTCACTCATACATGGATACTAGATGTAAAGCAAAGAATAACCAGACTACAACCCACAACTCTAGAGAAGCTGGCTAACAAGGAAGACCCTAAGAGGGACTCATAGAACAAACAGTGAAGGAAAAATAGATGAGATCAACATGAGCAAACTGAGGGTGAGGGTGAGTCATGGAGGACAAGGAATGGGGGATGAGAACACAAGGCAATGGGAAGTTTGAGCTGGAACAGGGACAGAGTGGGATAGCAAGGAAAGAGATACCATGATAAATGAAGACATCATGGGAACAGGGAGAAACAGAGTGCTAGGGAAGTTCCCAGGAATCCACAAGGATGATCCCACCTTAGACTACTAGCAATAGTCGAGAGTGTGCCTGATCTGGCCTACTCTGGTAATCAGATTAGTGAATACTGTAACTGTCATCATAGAGCCTTCATCCAGTAACTGATGGAAGCAGATGCAGAGATCCATGGCTGAGCACCAGGCCAAGCTCCAGCAGTTCAATTGATAAGAGAGAGGAGGAATTCTATGAGCAAGGGACATTGAGATCATGATGGGAAAATGTACAGAGAGAGCCAGCCAATCTAGTGGAAATACATGAAGTGTGGACCAATAGTTGTTGAGCCTCCATGGGACTGGACTAGGCCCTCTGGATAGGCGAGACAGTTGTTTGCCTTGAACCGGTTAGGGGACCCCCAGGCAGTGAAACTGTATCTGTTCCTGGTGTGTGAGTGTGTTTTTTGGAGCCCAGTGCCTATGGTGGGACACCCTGAGCAGCCTTGGTGCATGAGGGAGGGGCTTGAGCCTGCCTCAACCAAATGTACCAGGCTCTGCTGAGACCCCATGGGAGACCTTGCCTTGGAGGAGGTGAGAATGGGGGGTGGGTTGGGGATGAAGGCTGGGGGTACAAGGAGGGAGGATAGGGGAATCTATGGTTATTATGTAACATGAATAGAAAATTTCTTAATAGTAAAAATACAAAAAAAAACCACTTTTACTCATAACACTAACTTTTGAAAACATTTTTTTCAAGTCTGGTGTAGATGGAAGTTTTCCTGTGTCCTGCAGCCACTTGGTCCCAAATAAACACACAGAGGTTTACATTAATTATAAACTGTTTGATATATGGCTCAGGCTTATTGCTAGCTAGCTATTATATCTTAAATTAACCCATTTCTATTAGTCTATGTGCCTCGTGGCTTTACCTGTATTTTATTACATCATGCTCCCCCTGACAGCTTGCAGCATCTTCCCTGACTCTACCCTTCTTCTTCCTCTATCTCTCTTGGTTTTCCTGCCTGGCTCCATCCTGCCCTGCCATATTTATTAATGCAGCATTATTTATTAACCCATGGGAGCAACATATATTCACAGCATACAGAAAGACCATCCCACAGAATTTTGGTATTTTATCTAGAAAAAAAGTATTATTTAAAGTGATTAAAATGTAGAAATACAAAATCTTTCTCTCAAAATTAGTATAATAATAGCTTTGCATTATTCATTCTCATAAAATATTGGATCCATTCATCATGGCACAGTCTTTATCCTAAAATTCAGATGACAGAGGCAGGTTGAACTTTCCAAGAGTTCAAGGATGTTCCTAATGAGTTCTGTCTCAGGCTGCCAATATATAATGAGGTAGAAAAAGAATGTTTGAAGGCTCTTCATATCCAAGAATAAGTTTGCACTTTCTTCAGGAAGGAACAAGTGTTTCCCTTTCCTTGCATACTCCCAAGCTGAGCTGTCATTTGTTTTATTGATCTTGGCCATTTTGACTTAGGTAAAATGAAATCTCAGAGGGGCATTGATTTACATTTACATTGATGACTAAGGATGTTGAACATTTATTGAAGTGTTTCTCAGGCATTTGTGTATCTCTGCTTAGTTGTAAACCCCATTTTTTAGAACATGTTATTTGTTTTCTTGATATTCAGTTTATTAGTTCTTTGTGGTTTAGATGCTAATCCCCTATCAGATGTATAATTGACAATGGTTTATTTATTTTCCATGCCATAATTTTTCCATGATGCTGTTCTTTTCTAAGGAGAAGCTTTTCATCTTCATGAAGTTACACTTGCTAGTTTCAGTTCTAATGCCCGTGTTATTGGTATCTGGTTCAGAAAGTCAGTCATTGAGTATAACAAGGAATTGAAGCCTTTTCCAGACATTTTCTTCTATCTTAATCAGAGTTTATGGTCTTATGTTGAAGTCTTTGATCCATTTGTAGTTGAGATGTATGCAGGGTGATAGATATGGATCTACTTAGTTCTTCTGCATGTAGCCATCCAGTTTGACCAGAACCATTTGTTGATGATGCTATAGGCACATAGAATTATCCAAACATAACAGGCTATGGCTAAGGCCTTTAGTCTCACTCCACAACTAAATAGGAAGACCCTATTGGTGAAGGAACCACATATTAAATCACCAAACATAGAGTAGTTGCATTTGTGCCCAAATAGAATCCTTACACCTTCTAACTAATGTTCATGGTACTAGAAGATACACCTATGCTCCCAGAGGAGAAATGTAACCATCAATATCACCAGCTACAACCCTGTGACCTACAACAGTGACCTGTCTGAAACATATGCTGGTCCCATAGTAGCACAAACATTATGGGAGTAACAAATGACTTTTTCATTGGACTTAAAGACTGAATAAGATGGAATACAAACCTGACACTGCCAAAGTGGCCACTAACATGTGACAATATAGGGTATGGGCCATGGACAAACCCAATGCTACTCTTCTTCTGAATGAAAATGAGCAAGAAAATGAGTCCTAGAGACATGTCACTATACCTTTCCCAATCCTCCTTACAGAAGTTTTCTCTTGCAGTAGATGGGAATCAGCACAGAGATCAACTGGTCAAAATGCAGAGTGAGAGACTTTGGACCACCTAGTCATAAATTGGATGTCTTCATCAAACCTCCTCCAACAAGGCTCCGTGTTTATGTAGAAAAAGTAGAATGATTATAAGAGCCAGTGCTTATGGACAAGGTCAAGGAAACTTTGTCTTCCAGACACAGCAGGACCAAGATCAATGCACATATGAACTCAGAGACTATGCCAGTACACAGATGATTTGCACAAGTTCCAACAAGACAGGTTGCCAGCACTAAGAGGCAGAAGACACAGGCTGCCATCCATAACCAGGACACCATTTGTAATTGATAGCTGTTGGCAAAGGAAAAATCAGTGTTCTACTTGAAGCATCACTGGGTATATCAAAGGCACTCCTGAGCAGACACTATGACCAGGGGAAGTTGATCAACACAAAGGAAACAGTGTTCAATTTTGTGTTTGTGGTATTGTTGGGGGCTGATGTGTTCTCTTGTGGCATTTTTGTCTTATTGGTTGTAAGTTTGTATTTTCAATTTGGGGATAGATTTAAGAGAGAAAGATTACAAACTTGGGGGGGTTGGTAGATGAGGAATAATCTGGGAGTATTTTGGTTGGGAAAGTATGTTCAAAATATATTGTACATGCACATTTTTAAATCAAAAATGGAAGAAAATACTCTTCATATAATTGAGGTATACATGTTTCCCCCTAATTATAGCAAGTTCTAGAATAAGGTCTTTGATAACAAATGCTAAAGGCCAAATTTCAATTTCATCTTATTTTTGCACTCAAAATCTTGAAAATTAAACAGAAATTCTTTGCATCATATGTAACACTTCAAATTTTAAAGGATGTCTATACAGTAGTTTCATTGCTCATTTAAATCTCCAGAATCACTCTGAGGTTAGGCTTCCTGTTTCTGGGTGTCCAAGATCACTTGTGATTGGTGTTTTTTAGTTTTCCTTTTTGTTTTTTCATTTATTACATCAACTGTGAAATTAATGAATGCAAGGCAAATTCTCTACCACTCAACCACACACCCAGTCCTTTGAGTCTTATTGTGATAAGCTATACATAAATTCTTCAAATGTGGATTTCAGCATACAGTCAATTAGGCTTTTTTATTCCTTTCTTTGTGTGTTTTATGAATGTTGGGACCAGACTAACATATATTTCAACAGTATTTGAAGACTTAAAAATCCTCAACTGGCATAATGACATTGATGTTTCATCACAGAATCTTTCTGAATTAAAACTACCAGTTCATATGACTTAAATATGAGGTGATAACTATTAGTGTTATGCCATTTAGAGAATAGTGAATCTATGTGAACCTTAAATTTTCTTACCTATCTTACAACTAAATGACTAACAATGCTGAGTGTGTAATTGCATAAGGACATCTCTACTATTTCAAGTATAAATAAGCACCAGGAACATTCCAGACATCGAATGAATGTTCTGATGCTTCCCTTCATGTTAATGCTTGTTATGCTCTAACGATACCTGTTTTTTACTGTGAAAGAGTTTGAGATTTCATTGAATAATTACATGCATTGTATAAAGAGAGAAGAATCACTAACTGCTTTTTAATTTTATGAAACTATTTTCTCTATATCTAAGATTTTAACAAAACTATTTTTGTACATCCTTCCTTTCATAAACAAAACTGATTCTAAAATATTTCAGTTCTTCTCCACATGGCATAGTCTGTATTTTCATACTAATCTAAGGGCCTTACTATAATATTAAATTGATTTTCTCAAGGAATTGATTTTTAAATCAAATACTTTGGTATGGCAAGCACATTAATAGTTAGTACTTAAATGTATTCTTTAACTGTTTAATTTTCAGTGAGGAATATAAGTTTCATATTATGAGTTTAGTTCCTTATTGAATTCTGCAGATGATCTTTTTCTATTTCTGCTTCAAAGCTTGATTTTAGCATATGTGACTGTATGAGGTGAAAAGATAGGTTGATCTCAAGAGCATGCAAAATGTTATCTATGAAAATATGCTATCCTATTTTTAAGTTTAGTTGAATTCAAAATAGGAAATTCAACTATATTCTCATTATTATTTTTCATTATTTTAGCAAGATATTCCTGAAAATAGTCTGAAAAGTGGTGTGGATTACTTACCAATAGCTTCCAAACAATATGAACATGTAGAAGAACAAGAAGGTAATGCACATGCTTAACTTGTAAGATCACTTGGCAGAGAGGTTTGCTTAAAACATGACAACAAATACCTTAGCCAAATAAAATAACCCACGTAATATATGTTAAATCAAACAAAAGTAAAAATGTAATGGTAGACAAGAAAAATTTTCATCCAAAGGTTGAAATAAGAACGTCAGTAAAAGAGTTGCCTTTTATTTTATTTAACTTTTGATAATTTCATGCTTGTGTACTATATTTACATCTTTTTCAGGTTTCTGGCTATTTCTACAACATTCCCTGTGCTCAAGTCCTTAGTAACTCTGTGTGTGACTTCTCTTCTATACTATTAGTAAAGACACACTATATTTGTGTGTGTTTATGCACGTATGTGCATGTGTGTGTGCATGTGTGTTTGTGTTTCTGTGTGTGTATAAGTGTATGCATGCTTGTATGTATTTGTTTAGTGTGTTGCTTATATGTACATGTGTTTAGGACTGATCACTGGAATTGCACAACCTATTATCCTACTAGGATGAGCTCATCTCTGGAAAATCACCTGATTTATCTTTGTTTATCAGCCACTGATTGCCTATAGATCTTCATCTAGGGGTTGTGCATTGTGAGATTCACTTCACCCACAGTAGAATTTCATCTGGTGTTGTCCTTATACAGGTGTTTTTTCAGATATCATACCTTTGAAATTTCATGGTAGCAATATCTAAGTCATGCATAGAAGATGCTGTGTAGCTTCAAGAGTGCTGGTACTTTGATTTTACAATCTATCTTCCCAATTCTTGCTATTTTTTTCTGATCCTTAGATTTAGGACTTTATAAGTGGAGTTGGGGCATATTATGGTCACTCCTTGGATTTTGATTAATTGTATATACTGTAATACTTTTATGTACTGTGAAAAGTAAATTCTTTGAGGAAAAATGTCAGCTACATTCTTCTGTGGGTATAACTGTGACTATAAAAAACAATATTTAGAACATAGTAAGTATACTGTTATGAGAAAATGGGAGTAATTGATGACTCCTAGTGTTTATGATTTCTCCATCCATGGATAGTTGATTAGTTTCCCAGTACTTGGAATGAATTTCTCATTGAGTGGGTCTCCAGACCAATAGGACAGCTGTTGGTTACCCCAAAAATAAAAGTATCGCTATCCTACCATGAGCG
Organism: Peromyscus maniculatus bairdii; assembly: GCF_049852395.1. Classification (NCBI taxonomy): domain Eukaryota; kingdom Metazoa; phylum Chordata; class Mammalia; order Rodentia; family Cricetidae; genus Peromyscus; species Peromyscus maniculatus. The sequence continues at coordinate 119,761 of NC_134857.1, forward strand.
TTATCTTGCCAGGCTTTTCAACATCTTGGTGGTGTACCATTTTCTGCTGGTGGGATTACTGATTGCTTATCTCCCTTGGCACTTTGCAAAGCATGTTCTCATAGTATGAGAGCAGGTTTCTATGTCAGGTCCAGTTAAATTACTCCAAATTCTGTGTCTAAAGTGTGGAGTCTTGAGCAATAGGGCCTTACAACTAAAACTATTTTGCTAGTTTCAATAAAAAACAATTATTTCAACCGGGCACAGGTGGCACACGCCTTTAATCCCAGCACTCGGGAGGCAGAGCCAGGCAGATCTCTGTGAGTTCGAGGCCAGCCTGGGCTACCAAGTGAGTTCCAGGAAAGACACAAAGCTACACAGAGAAACCCTGTCTTGAAAAACCAAAAAAAAAAATTATTTCATAATCCTTTTCCAATTTCCTTAATTTGTACATTTTTTGAATGTGCTTGTGGGTATAAGCACATGATAAATGTTCTGAAGCATCGATGACATCTGAAAGTGTAGATTTTAGAGAGCTTGGTCATTTATGAGAGGTGTGTGAATTAGTCAAGTATTTGGATGTCTTGAAGCTGGCAACATGCAGTTTCTATACAAGTGATATACAGGTATTTCTACAACTTGGGCATTTATCTAAGCATGTGAATATTCATCTATAAAGTACATTTAATTGAAATATTTATCGATAAGAGTAAATTTTTTTCTAAATTCTAATTGTGAATGTATTTCAATCTATTGTCATAGAAAATTATGTATCTAATTGTTATATTTATTTTTTAAATAAAATATGTGGATATGTCAGAAGAACTAGAATTAGAAACAATACCGGATTTAAAACTGGAAAATGAAAATGTTTGTAATAAGAATGAAGACTATCAAAAATTGGTATGTAACTGTTTAAAATTAAATTTCTCACTTAATACTGTTTGGTTTGATGATCTTACCATAGGCCAAAAGAAACTACACTTCAGGCTACTATATTCAGTCCATCAATGATGATTTAACATTGAAATGAAAGTCTTTTACCTATTATAAAACACAGGGTATTCTTAGAATCCAGTCACACAGCTAATCATTGTCTTTTATATGTAATTTAGTAAATAATTATATGATTATTACTTGTGCTTTATGTTAAGCTCTTTACATGGCTGGAGAGCCATAGACTCTCTATTTAAAATAGTGGACGATATAAAATTATGACTTTAGAGTTGGACTTATTTAATAAAGTTGATTCTTCCTGCAAAAACTAAATTTGTTATGTGATGATTATACTCAATTATGTCAAGGAGAAATTTTTTCCTTATGGTCATTGGGTTATTTCAAGGTCCTCATTTGAGAAGATCATATGGATATATAATCAACTAATCTTCCAACAGAAAGAATTTTTGATTCCATAAAAGAGACCTAATTGTGAAGGAAAAACTCAATTATTTTGCTCAATTCAATGAAGGAAATTAATTATTTCCACATTATTGTCCAATATGCTCAATAAATATATATATATATATATATATATATATATATATATATATATATATATATATATATATGGAATTGAGTTAATGTAGAGAATTCAAATAGATTCAAGACACTATACTTTCTCTTTCACACAATCTGTTCAGAGACATAATACAATGTTAGGTACTTACTGAAGTATGAGTATGTTCTGAAGACATTTTTCATGTTTTAAACCCACATAAATCTGTATAGTCAATATCTCCTCTATGTTGAGAAATCAAGAACTGAGAATTTCAGAGGGAAGCCTATGCCATAGTAATAGAACACCAAGCAAGTAAAAAGCAACTGTTTTAGTTCAGATAGGTGCATTTTGTCATAAAGAAAACATATGGTAGAGAGAGATATTTAGGCAAAATTGTCATTAATACAGGGTAGGAGTGAGAATGGTATTTTGTCATCAGAGATCAAAGTATGAAGCCTAACATGTTTTAGAAGATGAGGGAGTGTCCACTCAGTAACTGTCAAATAGGATGGCATTACTGTACATATAGAATAGTGGACAACATATTCTCATAACTTTTAAAATTCTTGAAGAACGAGAAAGCAAGATTTGTTTATTCTGTTAAACATGCAAAAACTGTGAAATGGTGTTTGGGGAAGATTTCTGTTCATTGAGAAACATTTGTAAAATATTAAAAAACTGCATAATGGTCTAATGTTATTGTCTAAAGGTAACATAGGAAATAAAAACTTGTCTGCTAATCATTTTGATCCAGAATTACCATGTATAAGAAATTAACAAAATATGTCAGTTTTGTTTGTTCACTTTTACCGAAATTGAGCCCATTCTGCCTTCTTCACTACACAATCAGCATGATACAATATGAATGTTTTTAACATAATACATACCTCCTATCAAGCCTAACCACACAAATAATGTCATTGTACAACACCTCATAATTAATGTTAATCGTGTCCTAGAGGAATGGCCCTACTAAAGATGTGAACATTTGTCTCATTAACATCCTCCAACTTTACTAATAAGAACAAATTAGTTTCATGCATTATAATATAAAATGATTACTTTTATTGATACATGCACATCAGGCATTACTATGTCTGTGGATGTTTTTCCTCTACTCTATATTTCTTGTATATAATTGGGAAATGAAAGGCTTAAACTTGACTGTGTATATAAGATTCTCCATTCAAATACCATGGTTTTTGATATATACTGCATATATTCTCATGAACAATTTCCTTAAAGTCAAATATCATGATATGTTCAGAAATAGAAAATAAGACCTTTTGGAATTACACTACTTATATCATGTGACAGAGTGTGTTTTATCCTAATCCACTGCAGAAAGCTGCCCAGTCATCCAGCATAGGAAATGGTCCAGAAGAAAATGAAATAATTGAAGGTAAGAGTCATCATGAAAAGACTTTATGTAAGACAAATGCTGGTATGTTATGCTACCGAAAGAAATCACTGAATAAATTTACACTTAAATAAAAGACAACAAAAGTGGTAATAAGTCCCATATGTTAATAAGCATGAGCGATGTGTAAAATTGAGATAGTCCCAGAAAGATCTCTGAGTTTTCTTCTACCTGAGATACCTAAGGTGCCCCATTTGTCCATTGACTCAACAAGGTATAACTAAAGGTTTCATGTTTAGCAAAAGATGTCTAATTGGGGGTTTATCTCCTCTCTTATTTGGAGACTCCATTTGTATTTATTTTATATGCTTATGTATTTAGAAATCTTCTACAGTAGTATGTTTCCATACGTTTTTTCATGTGGATGTTAGTAAATTGGTCATCCCCATATTCCTACCCTAACCTCTCACTTGCATTGCCCTTCCCCCCACTGTCTCTCTACAATTATATATTCTATTTCCCTTTACTTGAATGATCCTCACAAGCAATCCCTTACTTGATGCAGAGTCTCTGTGGTTATATGGATTTTAGCACACATGTTGAAGACTTAAATGCTAACACTCACATATAAGGGAAATTATACAGTATTTGACTTTTGGATCTGGGTCTCCTCATTCGTGGTGATTTTTTCTAGCTTCATACATTTATATGTAAATTTCCTTTTTTGATAGAAGCAAAACACCCCATCGTGTAAGTTCACCACATTTTCATTATATATTTGTCAGTTAAAGGACATCTAGACTGCTCCTAAATCTGGCTATTGTAAATAGTCAATAATGAGCATGTATGAGCAGATATTTATGTAGTAGGATATAGAGTCCTTTGGGTATATGCCAGATAGGTGTATAGGTGAATTTAGAGAAGGATTAGTAGCCAGCTTCCTGAGAAAATGCCAGAGTCATTTCCATAATGGCTGTAAAAGTTTACATTCTCATCAGTAATGAGCAAGTGTTCCATTTTCGTCATATCCTCACAAGCATGAGTTGTCATTTGCTTAATTGAACTTCGCCCTTTAGACAGGAGTAAAATGAAATCTCAAAGTACTTTTGGTTTGCATTCTTCTGATAAATAAAAATGATGAGCATTTCTTTAAAAGTTTGTCAGTAGTTTGTGTTTTATCTTTAAAAATTGTCTTTGTATTCCCAAACACCATTGTCATTGGGTTATTTGTTTCCTGGGAGTCCAATTTTTTCTTCTTTATTTATTTTAGATACTAACTGTACGTTAGAGGTTTAAATGATTAAGTTCTTTTCCTATTATGTAGCCTGATGATGGTGTCCTTTGCCATAAAGAAGCTTTCAGTTTCATGTGGTCCCATTTACTAAATTTGGGTCTTAGTGCTGTGCTACAGGTGTTCTGTTTCCTATGCCAGTGAGTTCAAGCCTGTTAAAAATTTTTCTTCTGTCATATTCAGGGTATCTAGTCTTATTTAGAGATTCATGATCCATTTGGAGTTAAGTTTTGTTCAGGGTAATAAATACTCCTATGTGTATTCTTCTTCATGTATCCATGAAGTTTGGTAATCTCCATGTATGGAGGCTATTTTTATCCAGTGTGTATTTCTACTTTCTTTGTGAAAAATCAGGTATTCATAGGTGTTTTGACATTAATTTGATTTCATTGATCAACATGTCTATTTTGATGATAGAACCATGATATTTTTATTACTCTAGCTCTGTAACAAAACATACCATCTGAAATAGTGATTTCTCCAGCCTATTTTAGTATTGAGAATCTTCTTAAATATATCCAAGACTTTTTTGTATTTCCATATGAACATGAAAGGCTTTTTGATGCTATTGTGGTTGTTTTTAAAATTTCTCTGAATTTTGATGGAATTAAATTGAATCTATAGATTTCTTTTGATATATTTCAGTATATTTGTCAGCTGCTTTCATAACCAGTAAAATAATAGATGCTTATTTTGAAAGAAGGGAATAGAACTCATTGCCCTCTGAAGCCTTCATAAAGGTAGGTTTGGAATTCTCATTGTGCATAAGATTGACTGTACTTTCTTTTTCTTTCAGTTTGGGCTGAAAAATGTCCACATCCAGAGGTAAGTGACTTTTAATATTTATATTGAATAATTATATATTGTTGAAATCCAAAATATTGATTAAATATCTCTTTTCAAAATAGCTGAGGGATTTTTGTCATCTAGCCTCCAGACCCATGCCTGAAACACAGCAATCTCAAACAGGTAAATTTTGTTAAGTCACTTTCTTCTGATCAATTTATTCTAATACATTTCAAATGCACACAGTCTTCCCGATGCCAATTATATCTCGACTATAATGTTGGAAGGTTTTGTCATAAGCAATGCCAACTCACTAGTGGCATACATGCTTCAAAATTATTACATTGACAATATAAAACATTTAGAAATGTCAGCTCAGCTTCAATGTCTAATACTCATGTTCGACTGCCTTATCATTTCCAGTGTGCAATCTCTGTTTATTAGTGACTTATAGAAGTCAATCATGAGACTAATGATACTTCCCCAAAGTGTGACCATAATTTCTTGATGGATCTCAGAATGCGCACCTACACACATAGCTATCTGTAAAGACAAGGTAGAAACTTATTTGAGCTCAGAGATTCTGATCTGGACTGGACAAACAGCAATGTACAATATCTTCAGAAAAGAAAATCAATTTTTGTGTTGCTCTATAATTCATAGTGCACTGCTTCACTTCACTCATAGTGCACTGTAATTTAATTACAAGGAATAGGAAATGCATTTAGAATTCTTACTTACAATCTATTTCAATAGCACAGCATACACTATCATATAGTGGAGCAGTCATTGACAATCCCAAAACTTACATAGATATCTTGCCATAGGAAACTTTCAGCTTCATGTGGTCCCATTTATTAAGTGTGGGTCTTAGTGCCTGTGCTACAGGTGTCCTATTCAAAAAGTCTTTTCCTGTACCAATGAGTTCAAGCCTATCACACACTTTCTCTACTGTTACATTCAGTGTCTCTGGTCTTATTTAGAGATCCTTGATTCATTTGGAATTAAGTTTTTACTTAGGGTAGTAAATACAGATCTATGTGCAGTTTTCTCCATGCAGCAATCAAGATTAGTTCACTATCATGTTGGAAGATGTTTTTTACCCAGTGTGTATTTCTGGTTTCTATATGAAAAATCATGTGTGTGGACCTCCATTTGGTGTTCAATTTGATTTCATTGATAACATGTCTATTGTGATGCTAGAATCATGCTGCTTTATTAGTCTAACTCTGTAACAAAACATGAACTCTAAGATAGTGATTTCTCCATCCTCTTTTCATATTAAGTATCCTTTTATCTCTATTCAATGTTAAGTCTTTCATTATTTTGTTCTTTTTATTTAAAATTTTATTTTACATGCCAAGCACAAATCCCCCTCTCATCCCTCTTCCCACTCCCCTCCAGCATACCCCCAACCTCTCCTCCAAAAGTGTTAGGTCTCCTATGGGGAGTCAGTAAATCCTGGTACATTCAGTTAGGCAGGATCAAGCACCTCCACACTGCAGCAAGGCTGAGCAAGGCATCCCACTATAGGTAATGGGCTCCAGATTGCCAGCACATGCACCAGGTATAGATCCTGATCCCACTACTGGGGGGCCTTCAAACAGACCAAGCTACACAACTGTCTCCCATATGCAGAGGGCCTAGTCCAGTCCCATGCTGGTTCCACAGCTGTTGGTCTAAAGTTCCTGAGTTCCTACAAACATGGATTAGTTGTCTCTGTAGATTTCCCTATCATAATCTTGACCCTGCCCCCTTGCTCATATAATCCCCTTCCCTCTCTTCAACTGGACTCCCCAAGCTCAGCCTGGTGCTTGGTTGTGGATCTCTGCATCTGCTTCCATCAGTTACTGGATGAAGGCTCTATGATGACAGTTAGGGAATTCACCAATCTGAATACCAGCGTAGGCCAGTTCAGGCACCCTCTCCACTATTGCCAGTCTTCTAATCTGGGGTCATCCTTGTGGATTCCTGGAAATTTCCCTAGCAACAGGTTTCTCCCTTACCTCATAACGTCTCCCTCTAACAAGATATCTCTTTCATTGCTCTCCCACTCTGTCCCTCCCCCAGCTCAACCATCCTATTATCTCCTCATATTCTCATCCTCCATCCCATGCCCTTTATTGCCCCCCATCCCCACTACTCATGGAGATCTCCTCTGTTTCTCCTTCCCATGGCAATCCATGTGTCCCTCTTAGGCTCCTTGTTTCCTAGCTTCTTTGGAGCTGTGGGTTGTAGTCTGATTATTTTTCTCTTTACATCTGGTATCCACTGATGAGTGATTAAATATCATGTTTGTCTTTCTGAGCCTGGGTTACCTCACCACAGGAGTCCTGCCTGCTGGCTGGCAGCTGGGGCTGCAATGGGTGGGGGAAGGGGGCTTGGGTTGTGCCTCTGAAGCAGGGTGACCAGCTGGGAATATGGTGAGTCACCTCTTGGTCCAGGGGGAGCCAGCTAAGTCTGTGTCTCAGGGAACAGCTATGGTCTTGGGGGATGGGTGGATTTGGGGGAGCAAGTGGGACTTGTAGATAACAGGGTCATATGTGAAGTGGAGGTTGTCAGGTTGTCAGTTGCCTGCAGGAAACTCTCCAACTGGCCTGCAATTGGGGCTGCAATGGAGAGGGAATGGGGGCATGGGTTGTGCCCCTGGGCCTAAGGCCTGGAGGCTGGGGTGACCTACTGGAAGAATGGTGACTCACCTCTTGGTTCAATTGGACCTAGCAGAGTCTGTGTCTCAGGGGGCAGCTGCAGTCTTGGTGCAGTGGGTAGATTTAGAGGGCCAGAGTAGTAGGACTTGTGATTAAAGGATCTGATGGGGTGGTGGTAATCAGACCTGCCTGCAGGAGTATTGCCTGCTGGCCTGTAACTGTGCCTAGGAGAACAGTGACTCACCTCTTGGTCCAATCTGAGCTGGTAGAGTCTGTCCATTCTTTTGTTTGTTTTATTTTTATTCTTTTTATTTTTATTTTTGAATTTCCACATGAACCTGAAAGGTGTTTTGATGCTGTTGTGGTTGGTTTTTTGTTTTGTTTTGTTTTTTTTCAATTTTTCTGACAAATTATATTGGAATTTTGATGGCTCTTGCACTGAATCTTTAAGTTGCTTTGCTAAGTTTCAGTATATTTGTGTCAGTTTTTGTCCTAAGCAGTAAAATAATAGGAGTTTATTATGAAAGAAGGGAATGAAATCTCACTGCCATCTGAAGCCTACATAAAGGTAGTTTTGGTGATCTCATTGTGCATGAGAATGACTCTACATTCTTTCTCTTTCAGTTTGGGCTGAAAAATGTCCACACCCAGAGGTAAATGTTTTGTAATATTAATATTGAATAATTACATCTTGATTGAAGTCCAAAATATTGATTAAATATCTCATTTCAAAATCCATTCAGCAGAGGGATTATTCTCATCGAATTTCCAAACCCAAGTCTGAAACACAGCAATCTCAAGCAGGTAAATTTCGTAAGTCACATTCTCCTGATCAAGGTATTTCAATAAATTTCAAAAGCACACAGTCTTCCCGATGCCAATTATATCTTGATGATGGTGATGATAGAATTTGACATACGCAGTGCCATCTGATAGTGGCATACATGCTGGAAAATATATTACATTGGAAATATAAAACATTTGCAAAATAAGCTCAACTTTAATGTTTAATACTTATGATCTAAGGCCTTATCCTTTCCAGTGTGCAAACTCTCTGTTTATTAGTTACTTATAGAAGTCAATCGTGAGACTAATGAGATTTCTCCAATGTTTGACTATGATTTTTTGATACCTGGGTCTCAGAATGAACACCTGTCATACTCAAAGCTACCAGAAAGGACAAAGCAAAAACATATGTTACCTCAGAGATTCTGTTCTGGACTGGACAGCCAGCAATATACCACATCTTCAGAAAAGAAAATCAAGTTTTGTTTTGTTCTAGAACTTATAATGTATATCTTACCTTCATCTGTAGTACACTACTGTAACTTAGTAACAAGAAATAGGAAATATATTTAGAATTCATATCTATAATTTATTTCAATAACACTATCATATGGTGGAGTGATTATTTAAAAGCCCAACACTGATATACATATCTTGCCATAAAGAAGCTTTTAGCTTCATGTGGTCCCATTTATTAAATGTGGATCTTAGTGCCTGTGCTACAGGTGTCCTATTCAGAAAGTTTTTTTCCTGTACCAGTAAGGTCAAGCCTATTACACACTTTGTCTTCTATCTTATTCAGGGTCTCTGGTCTCATTTTGAGATCCTTGATCCACTTGAAGTTGAGTTTTATTCAGGTTTAGAAATATAGTTCTCTGTGCATTCTTCTTGAAGCCATAAAGTTTGGTGAGCACCATGTATTGAAGTTGTTTTTTTTTCCAGTGTGTATTTCTAGTTTCTTTATCAAAAGTAAAAGTATCCATAGGTGTGTGGACTTATGTTTGGTGTTCAATTTGATTTCATTGATCAACACGTGTACTGTGATGCTAAAAACCATGATGTTTTTAGTACTCTAGACCTGTAAAAATCATGAAATCTGGGGTGGTGGTTTCTCCAACTCTTTTTGTATTGGGGTTTGTTTTACCTCTCTCCAGGGTTTTTAATTTGTTCGTTTGTTTTTATTTCTATGTGGAGCTAAAAGGCTTTTTCATGGTGGTGTGGTTATTTTTTTCAATTTCTCTGACTAGTCATGTTGTAGTTTTGATGAGGATTACATTGACTCTAAGATTGCTTTTAGAACATTTCAGTTATTTCTGTCAGCTGTTGCCCTAACCAGTAAACTAATAGGTGTTTATTTAGGAAGAAGGGAATAAGAACTCACTGCCATCCAAAGCCTACATAAAATTACTTTTGCAGTTCCCATTGTGTAGGAGATTGATAAATTTATCCTTTCTTTTTTAGTGTGGGCTGAAAAATGTCCTCACCCAGAGGTAAATGACTTTTAATGTTTATATTAAATGATTAATGTTTATTGAATTCCAAAACATTAATTAAATATCTCATTTGAAAATCCATTCAGCTGAGGGATTATTCACATCCAATCTCCAAACCTGAGTCTCTACCACACCAATCTCAACCAGGTAAATTTTGTATGTCACATTCTTCTGATCAGTTTATTTTATTACATTTCAAATGCACACAGATTTCCTGATGCCCATTATATCTTGATGATGGTGATGACAGGGTTTGACATAAGCAATTCCATCTCACTAGTGGCAGGCATGCTTCAAAACATTCACAAGGACAATATGAATTATTAGTAAATGTAAGCACAGCTTCAATGTTTAATACTCAGGTTCACTCACCTTAACTTTTCCAGTGTGCAAACTCCCTGTTTATTATTGACTTCTGTAAGTCAACTATGAGACTAATGTGACTTCCCCAATGTTTGAACATCATTTCTGGACACCTAGGTCTCAAAATGCACACCTATAGTAAAGGTCTCTGAAAGGTCAGGGCAGAGACATGTTGAGCTCAGAGATTCTGTTCTGGGCTGGACAAACAGCAATATACCACATTTTCAGAAAAGAAAATCAATTTTTGTGTTGTTTATAAATCATAGTGCACTGCCTTCCTCCATCTGCAGAGCATTGTAATTTATTTACAAGGAAAAGGAATGGCATTTTAAAATCGTATCTACAATCTATTTCAATAAATTAGGATACACTCGCATATGACAGTTCAGTCACTGAAAATCTCATTACTTATATGCACATGTTGTATGCTTTTACACCTTTTTATTTTTCTGTACTCTGTTGTCTGAAACTCATCTCTCTGTGTCACAACAGGCATTGTATCAGTAAAGAAACCATGTCTGTAATGACTTACTTACTTTCAAAACTTAAAGTCAAAACCTATCAGAATCACACAAAGTAATTAAAAGAAAAAAGGAAACAAAAGCAAAGAGATCTTTGGAGCTTAGAATAACCTTTAATATAGGTCCTACATGTCAAGGAGAAAAAGATATAACTGTAAAAAAGTGGGTTCGAGTTGAAGTCACAAAGAAGAGTTTAAGCATTATCTTAAGCTAGGGTAGCCACAGCAATACCCATTTTTCCTGGGGGAAAAAAGATGTACAGAATGACTCCATGTGATAAAGTGAGTCAAAAAGGAGCAATTTGTCAGGCGGTAGTGCCTTTAATTCCAGCACTTGGGAGGCAGAGGCAGATGGATCTCTGTGAGTTCGACATAAGCCTGGTCTACAGAGTGAGTTCCAGGAAAGGCTCCAAAGCTATACAGAGAATCCCTGTCTCAAAAAACAACAACAACAACAAAAAAAAAAATCAATTTGTCAGAGCAGAGCAAAAGCATGTTATCCTGTTCACAGAAAAATGTGTGGTAAACCAAGTATCATTTGGGGGAAGTTAACAGTGAGTTATTTAAAGTTACTCTTGCAAGGCAAGGATAGTTTACAGGGTGAAAGTGTTATTTTCCCACAGTTTCCGCAGATGTGGATGTAAGCATATATTTATGAGTTTCCTGACAAATCATAAAAAGCATGTATGACTCAAAAATGGCCAATATGTAGTATATGTCCAAGTGTTGATTTGTCTACAATTACAAGTTTTCTTGAGGATGTAAATATATACCTATACCATGTGGTTAATTGAAATAACATATAAAATGTAAAACCCTAACTTTACATTATTTCCATTTTTATAGAGTATTATTTTGCCTAATTGTTGATCATATTTTTTATGTAAAAGATATAATTTCTTCAGAAGAAATAACAGAATCTAAGGTGGAAAATAAGAGAAGTTTTGTTAAGAGTGCAGAAAATCAAGAATTTGTACGTAAAATTTAAATTTAAATTTCTCATTTCCTATTGTTTGCTTCAATGACTTTGCCATAGGCTCACATGCTATATTTTAAAGCACATTATTCAATCAAAAATTAATTATTGAATAATAAATTGAAAGCATTTAGTATTCTTAGAATCCCATGACATTGCTAAATATTTCCATTGATGTATAGTAAGTAAATTTCTGAAAATTGTAATTGCTCTATTCTTAATGTATTTGCACACCTGGGTAAAGATAAGACTCAATGTGAATATCATGGATCAGTTTTTGTGGATCCTCAACCCTTTTACAGCTGATAAAATCCTACCATCTTTAAGTCGGGGCATTCTGAGTTCTCTTACACTTTGAATGCTTTAATATCCTTCTTACCTTATTGGGTCTATCTAGAACTTCAGTTCTTTATTGAAAAAGTATAGAGACAGTGAACAATGATTGCCTTTTTTCCCACCATAATGGTTAGATTAATATTTTCTCTCCATTTTAGAAGATGTAGATTGTAGGCTTGTTATTTATCACTTGTATAATTGTGGCATATTCTCTACAAATACCTAGACTCTCCTTGAATTTTATCACTAAGTTCTAAATGTTCAATTGTTCAAATGTTCCATGACCAAGTTGTTTTTATCTCAGAGAAGCAGAGATGGTTTGAAATACACAAGTCAACAGATTTAACAAAGCACAGAAACAGACTTAGACAAAAAGTCACCTAATCTTCTCAATACATGTAGATAAGGCACTTGCCAAAATCCAATATACCATCATGATAACAATCCAGAGAGTGTAAGACAAGAAGGAGCATACCTCAATGCAATAAAAATTATGTAATGAGAAACTCAGAGCCAACATCATCCCCAGTGGATGAAAACATGAGTCCCATGAGGTCATAAGAGACAAATTTGTCTATCATCTTGAATCCTTTTCAATGTTGTGCTCAATCTATTAGCTGGAGCAATAAAGCAAGAGAACAAAATTAAAGGAGACAAATAGGAGAATAGAAAACAATACTGTTTGTATTAGTTATGGTTTCTATTGCTGGGAAGAGAATCCATGACCATAGCTACTTTTATTAGGGAAACATTTCATTGGGATGGATTCCTGTTTCACAGGCTTTGTCCACTATCATCATAGCAGGACATGGCAGCATGCAGGCAGACATGGTCCTGGATAAGGAGCTGAGAGCTCTACATCTTGATCAGCAAGCAGTAAAAGAACCTATAGATGTAACCAACCGTCTTATTAAATAAGAAACACAGAAACAATGCAAAAGAGAAAGCCGAGAGGTCAGAGCTCAGAGCTGAAATCTCACCCTCCCGCCTGCGGTGTCCCAGCTTCCCGAATCAGGGCTCTATTTCCTGTCTGTTAGTCTATTTAAAGAGACAGGACAAGCCACTGCTATCTCACCTCACCAGTTCCTCAGCTGGTCCTGTTTCCTCAGACTGGAAGCTTCTGTGTCCTCATCCCAATAGCTCTCAGCTGAACTGTGTTGCTCCAAAGCCTGAAAGCTTAACCAGCCAAATGCTTCTAGTTTCTGGTCCTCACGCCTTATATATCTTTTTGCTTTCTACCACCACTCCCTGGGATTAAAGGCTGGCTTTCTGGGATTAAAGGCGTGTGCCACCACCGCCACACTCTTGCTATGGCTCTAATAGCTCTGACCCCCAGGCAACTTTATTTATTAACATACAATCAAAATCACATTTCAGTATAATTAGATTACCACCACAAGAACCTGTGTTTAGTCTGGGTGTAACTTGAGCACAGGAGACCTCTAATGGCCCCCAGACAGACAAACTTCCCCCAACAAGGTCACACCGCTGCCAACAAGGCCAAACCTTCTGATAGTGACACTTCCTATAAGCTTATGGGGCCCAATTGCATTCAAAGTACCACACTGTTTAAAGAAATTTTCCTGGTAATAGGGTAGGCACTTCTTTATTTTATAAATATCCTCCAAATTATTTTGGGAATATAAATAGCATTAACAGTTCTTATATAAAAGTAGTTGCTTTTATTTTTGTTAATTTTGTGCATCAGGTCATATCCTCTGAATGTGTTTCCTTTTTCCTTTGTACCTCTTACATAGTGAAGTGCCATGAAAAATGAAGGATAGACTTAAACTTTACTGTGAATAATAGATTTGCTATTAAAATGACTTTGTCTTAAATATATACTACATAGAATTTCAAGTACACTTGTCATGAAATTAGGAATTCAAGTATGTTCTTAGAAATCAAATAAGACCTTTCTAAAATATATTACCAATACTCCTTTTGATAGAGTGTGTCTGACCCTAATGGACCACAGGAATCTTCCACAGAAGCTCCTGACTCATCCAATATGGACAATGTTGCAGAAAAAAATGTAATAATGCATCAGGAGAAAAGTAAGTAGTACATTTTAAAATATACTTGTTCTATAGAATGATTGTGTATAGAACAGAACACTGTCTGTTATAGACAGACAACTACATATATAGGAAGCCAAAGGATTAGTAGAACGGTAATAATACACACATTATCAAATCTGAGCAACAGATAAGATTTTGTTTGTCAAAGACAGAGTCCTTGCTCCCACCTCTCAGGTGTCCATTTTCTTTTGCTTTATCTTCAGAAATATATGAGATCAATCTGAATATGTAAGTGAAGGGAACTCCCATACAGTGGGGGCTGCTTCCCAAACCTCTGTTTAGAGAAAAAAGACACCCAAACACCTGTTTTTGAGAGAGATCCTTTATTAAGCAGAGAAGATAAGTTAAATATTTCCACTGCAGTTTATACTTAAGTCAAACTGTTGCTTGGGAAAATGAAAATAAATATTTTCCCATCCCTAGTGTGTCTTCATTATAGCAATGGACAGCTTTTCCCCTAATGTTCATTGTACTTTGCTTAGTGAGATGTGTGCACTTCTTAACAGCATCTGTCATGGAAGACCAAGCGCATGCCTCAGAAGAAGAGCAGAGGCAGCCCAGTGCTAGAAAAACTAAGCAGTCATTTGTAAGTAAATACTTCAGTTTACATTGCACATTTATGCTATTTCCACACTAATGTTCCATAGGCCAAATAAGGTTAAATTTAGTATGTCTTCTAGAATTAATACATAAAATGTAAATGTTTTTTAAATATTCTTATTATTTATTCTTTGAAAACGGCATTCACCACTGACTTCCTCCACCTTGTGCTGGTGGAACTCATCCTACTTCTTCTTCTTCCTTCTTCTTCTTCTTCTTCTTCTTCTTCTTCTTCTTCTTCTTCTTCTTCTTCTTCTTCTTCTTCTTCTTCTTCTTCTTCTTCTTCTTCTTCTTCTGCTTCTTCTTCTTCTTCTTCTGCTTCTTCTTCTTCTTCTTCTGCTTCTTCTCCTTCTTCTCCTTCTTCTCCTTCTTCTCCTTCTTCTCCTTCTTCTCCTTCTCCTTCTCCTCCTCCTCCTCCTCCTCCTCCTCCTCCTCCTCTTCCTCCTCCTCCTCCTCCTCCTCCTCCTCCTCCTCCTCTTCCTCCTCCTCCTCCTCCTTCTCCTTCTTCTTCTTCTTCTTCTTCTTCTTCTTCTTCTTCTATTTATTCTTTGCTTAATGTCTCTTTATAATTATTTTTTTGTTTTTGTTTTGTTTTCTGAGACAGTGTTTCTCTGTGTATCTTTGTGCCTTTCCTGGAACTCACGCTGTAGACCAGGCTTGCCTTGAACTCACAGAGATCCTCCTGCCTCTGCCTCCCGAGTGCTGGGATTAAAGGTATATGCCACCACTGCCTGGCTCTTAAATTATTATCAATAGCCCAGTGAGTCCAAGTGGGGCTGACCATCTGTGAATGTATGTGAAGACACCTTCTGGGACATGAGGCAATCTGTCCTAAGCCACAGCCCACAGATAAATTAGGATCCTCCTTTCACAACCAGCCATGGCCAATTGCTCCTCATCTAGTCCTGGGGCCTTGAGAGATGCTTCCTCACTCATGCTGGCGTCTTGATTTGCTTGAGCTTGTGCAAGTCTAGTGTAAGACACAGCTGTTCTGAGTTGATCTGTGCACCCGTTATTCCTTGTCCCCAAAACAACATTTCAGTGTACTTCTCTCCAGATTCAAACTCTTACATTGTTTTCAGACCATTCTTCCTCATTGTTTCTTGAGCTTTCAGTAGTGGGAGGTCAATGCAAATGACCCATCTGCAGATGAACCTTCACCCTGGCTTATCCTTATCATGTTAACTAGTTATGAGTCTCTATATTAACCATTACTCCCTGAAAAAAAAAAAAGAATCATATGACCAACAATGAGGGCAGAACAAACCTATGGGTATAAACACAAATAATAATAGCACTAGTTGCACTAGCTTATGACTATTCCAGACATAAGCTTTTGACAAGGTTTACAGCATCAGACATTTAATCCATTGCTTGGAGCAGCTCTCCCATCCATTCCTAACAAGGTTGGTTATTTACATAACTACCACACAATCATTGTGGACAGCTTACCTGGCTGGTCACTGTTGTCATAGGAAAGGTCCAAGACTGGATAGACTCTTCATGTATTTCATGACCAGTGGCTGGAACTACAACTTTTATTGTGATGAAAGGCAGAAATTCCTTGTCTGCTAGAGATTGGATTCTAAATGCCCTACATAACCAGACTGTGTGGTATCTTCAACAAGAGAGTCTTACCATTTAGTTATGACAAACAAGCAGAATGTGTAGAAATAGACTGTGTTATTTGGGGTGACATGGAGGCCTAATTGACCAATAACTCATAAGGAGGTATCTTGTCCTTTGTTTTGGAGTTTCAATATAAATCTCATGTCTTATGAGGGAAGTCAACACATTCCAGGTACCTCTGAACAAACTCTTTTTAGTATGTCTTTTAAACTATTTTACAAACGAGTCACTTCTACAAGCCTTCATACGGTTCAGTTACACCTTAGTCCCTGCTCTGACTTATTCTTCCGCCTTCATTGCCACTTAAACCTTAGACCAGACTACTTATTGATCCAGTGTTATTTCTTGTCACCTGTGTTCTACCTCCGTTCAAAATGTATTTTCCTTAATTTGCAACATCATAGTTCCTATAAGGCTTTTTTCATAGACCTTCATTTTTGTTCGGCACTCATCCTTTTGTCCTTTATCCTCCAGTCCTTCCATGATTGAAACTGTCAACATCCAGTATTCTCCTTCTCTGATTTAATTTTACATATATTTTACTATCTCCCTTTCAATGGGTCCATGTAGTGGGTAGCCATTCCAGCTTGGATCTGGAAGCTCCAACCCCCATTGAGACTCTGGCAACTGTCACGCCTACGAGGCGGGGCGAGGGGAGGTGCTGGAAACCTAGGAGCTGGATGGGCAAGCGCTCGCTCTGGGCGCTCTCTCTGCGCCTGGACCCTGGATGGTGGAGATTGATTGTGCAGAGCTCCAGAGAACACCGCTGGATTACTATACGCCTTCCCCAGACCCCCGCGACCTATCCATTCTTTCATTTGTAAGTCATCCACTAAATAAATCTTCCTTTTAACTACGTGGAGTGGCCTTTATAATTTTCCCCAATATCTGGCGCCCACGTGGGTCAAATTCCAAAGGTCTGGGCGGCTCCTGCCCTCAGCCTGTTCCCCGGCTGGCGGGTACCTAAACCCGCCTGCAAAGTTCCATATAACCAGTCCATTCCTAAAAAGGGGAGCAGCTAGTCCGGTCTCAGCTCCCTAGCTTAGCCCCGAGACCAGTGAAAAACCGCTGCGAGTGAGGTATCCGCACCCGGCTCCCGGCCATCCCGCCATCTGCCTCCAGCTGCCGCCAGCCAAGGTCGCCAGCAGGCCCTGCTTTGGAGCTGTACCAGCACCGCCTGCTGGTTGAAAAGGGCTACTACACCCCCCATACCACAGAAAGGTAAGATAAGCAAGACCATGTCTAATTTCTAGGCTTCCTTGTGTAATCCTATTTGAACACACGAAAGTCTAATATCTACACACGAGGACAGCATATCACATTTGCTTTTCTAATCCTAGCTGGCCTCATTGAGTAAAACTCTTCTAGTTCTATTAATTTACTTGCAATTTTTACTATTTCATTTTTTTCTTTATTGAGTAATATTCCATTGTGTGTATATACCACATTTTCCTTATCCATTCATCTGCTGATGGCTATCAAGATTGATTCTATATCCTAGGGCACATGAGTGGGATTCTTTTGTTGATTTTTTATTCAGTTTGCCATCATTGATTTAGGTGTTAAATTTGTGAAATGCTAATTTGTTATAGTGTTTATCAGCTGTAAGACTTTTTGTGGAGCCTCAACCCCTTTTACAGCTGATAAAATCCTACCATCTTTAAGTCGGGGCATTCTGAGTTCTCTTACACTTTGAATGCTTTAATATCCTTCTTACCTTATTGGGTCTATCTAGAACTTCAGTTCTTTATTGAAAAAGTATAGAGACAGTGAACAATGATTGCCTTTTTTCCCATCATAATGGTTAGATTAATATTTTCTCTCCATTTTAGAAGATGTAGATTGTAGGCTTGTTGTTTTTCACTTGTATAATTGTGATATGTTCTCTACCCATACCTAGCCTCTCCTTGACTTTTATCATTAAGTTCCAAATATTCAATTGTTTTAGTGGTGGTTTATGCATATATTGGGATAATCATGTGAATTTCTTCATTCTATTTATTTGATATGTTGTATTTATTGATTTACATACATTTGTCTTACCCTGCATTCTTGGATGAAACCAAAAGGGCCATCATGGATAATCTTTTTGTTATGGTCTTAAATTCTCTTTGCCATTGCCATTTTTAATTTTATATATATGGTTATTTGTCTACATTATTCTTGTCCATGCCATATGTGCTTGGTATATTCATAGGCCAGAAAAGAGCATCCAATTCCCTGGAACTGGAGTTACTGATAGCTGTGAGATATGATATGGATGCTGGGAATTGAAAGCGGGTCCTCTGGAAGAATAGGCAGTGCTTGTCAATGCTGGGTCATCTCTCAAACCCCAGCTTGTCAATCTCACATTTAGAAGTTTTGTATCTGTTCTCATCATGAAAATCAGTCTGTGGTTTTAATTCTCTTCATGTGAGTCTTTCTTTAGTTTGGGTATCAAGTTATTACTGGCATCATAAAAAGGATTTAGGAGAAATCCTTCTGAGTAGCAATGATATTCATTTTTCTTTGGTATTCTGTAAAATTCTGCAAATAATCCATCTTGTCCTGGTCTGTTTTTAGTTGAAAAATATTTTGTTACTTCTTCAATCTCAATATATATATATAATCATCTCCTTCCTCTTGACTTAATTTCATTACATACAATGAATCTAGAAATACATCCATTTCTTTTAGATTTTAGAATTACATGCACTGGAGATTTTTAAATATGTTTGTGATTTCTGAATTTCATTGGAAGTTGAAAAACAAAACAAAACAAAAAAAAAAGAACCTTGTATAGAAGCAGTAGTGTGGCCTGCTAAGATACACAATTTACCTCTTAATCTGTTCACCTTAACTTGCAAGTGTTAATTACCATGAGTAATTGGTCTGCTTCAAATCCTCTGGTTTCTGTTTCACCACCAATAATGGGCTCTTCCTGGTGCTCCTCTTGGGCATCCTGTTGTTGTCCTGTGTCTTGGAGGTCCTGCTGTTTTGAATCTGTAGGTTTGTCCCCTTCACATTCTCCAACAGTACATAGATTTGGTGGATTTGGTGGGAACCAACTCAAAACCCCGGTTCTGGGCCTGGGTTTTAGCTGGGTTGGCCAGCTTGCTAGCTTTTCATTATTATCACTACCCACATGTGTTCTCCAACACTGCCTAGGCTAGCTCACCCAATACAGACCAGAGCAAAGAAGGCCAATTCTCCTTCTCTTAGGTTCTCAGATCCAGTTCACCCTCACTCATATTGCCAGAGTGAGCTCTATGGAAACATTGTCATTTCTATTTTATTAGTTTCAGCCCAGATTTTTATTATCTCAGAATTGCTTGGACATTGTTAAAATCATTCTCTTGAATTATTTCTCCTGAATTTCATCCACATCGTTCTCTTTTATAACTCTCTATTAAGTGATCAATAATTTTTCAGAAGATGTTTTCGGTTGTTAGTTGGATTTTTCGTATTCCTTTCCTTTTTTCAAGACACCTTATGTTTCAATGGAGGCATTTAAAACCACCAGGAGAGACTAAATTTTGGTAGGGTTGATATGCATTTTTTCCTCTGTGCCACTGATATTGAGGGCCACAGCCCTAGTCCTATCCTTCATCTGTGAGTCAGCCTCTGTCTAAGCCTAGAGCGGGGTTCCTGTGTCAGTACAGGTGGTGCCTGGCAGGTGAAACCTAGCCACCTGTGGGAATGGTCCCAAGCAAAATACATAGGTTGAATCAAAGCAGTGAGAGCCTCTCAACTGGTCATGGAGTTTGCCTAGTTCATCAGTAGGCCTAACCTCCAGAAGGCAGGGCTCCTTACTTGTGTAGGAAGTCATACTGCCTGGGATCCTGGAGAAAAATTCCTGGGCTTTATGTTGTTGTAGGATATCATGCAAGTCAGGCCCCAAGACAAAGTTCATGGGTATCATATGTGGCCCTAAAGGGAAGTCAGAATCTTTCATCTGGTTCTGGAGTTTCTGGAATATCAGAGGTAGCCTAAGCCTAGAACTCAGAGTCCCTCCCTTTTTGAAGAAGTCTTAGTACTTAATTCTCATACTATTGTAACTTATTCTAAAATTGTGAATATATGTAAAATATGCAATCAGCCATAGTTGCCTTTTTTAGTTGAATGGATGGTTCAAATCTTTCGTGACATTGTTTTAATTTTCAGTTTAAAAATTCCTTATTTTACATAATCTCTTTCAGATTGATACTATAAGAGCATGTTTTTGTGCATGTTTCACCAAAAAACGAAGCTCTTCTCGCCACCACAAGAAATAGAAGAGAAAACATAAAAAAGTGATGGTAAGAGTTATATTTTGTTTTAAAATGTATTAGTATTAGAAAGAATGTTTATCTAAAATACATACTCAGTTTTCCATCTCAGGAATATAAGTATTTCAGTGCAGCACAGGGGATAGAAAGAGTTAACTGTCAATGGAATGATTATCTCATGAGTCAACAACTGGCTAAATCAAGATTGTCATCAGTCACACACACACACACACACACAAACACACACACACACACACACATATATAGTTATTTAGATAGATTAGATAGATAGATAGATAGATAGATAGATAGATAGATAGATAGATAGATATGGATTGATAGATAGATAGATAGATAGATAGATAGATAGATAGATAGATAGATAGATAGATAGATAGATAGATAGATAACCGATTGATAGATATCTAGAATGTATGTGTATGTATGTTTTGGTCACATTTCAAAGGTTCAAGAATACTAGGAAACAAAGCTGAAGAGAGAAAGCTGGGAGCTAAAGAATATGAACAGTTTCAAATACTGGGCATAAAGGAGGAAAATGGAGCAGTGTGTCTGGTGGTGGGAGAGAGAATAAATTCTTTAGAAAAGGAATAGCATAGTGTTGAATATGTAATAAGAACATAAATCAATTTCTAACACAAAGGTTTCATTCATAAGAAGAAAAGGTATTCCTAACCATCTTCCATGTTTTCCTCACTGTTATTACATACTGAGTTAGGATCCAATTTAGAGTTTAAGGCTAGGTTGAATTTTATGATTAGGCTTCCTGTTATATAGTTAGAGTAGATTTAAGGTTAGGTGTTAGCATTAAGGTTTACAAATGTCATGGTGCATATAGGTCTGTCATGAAAGTGAAGTATTAAAGGGAATATTCATGATGGATGAAAGGTGAATTTTACAAAAACGTCTCCATTGGCACACATGTTCTAGAAATGCATTTTATGAGTGCTCTAACTAGCTCTTTTCACCATATAGTTTATAAAACAGAAGAGAGCACTGTGCATTTAAATTGAATTATTCTCATCCTAGAACTTGGACAAGTCTACGACAATTGCCTGACAACTTCTCTGACCATCTACAATAAAACAACTCAGGAAAACAATCTGACCCTTCTCCAATAATTGCTTCAAGAAAAAGCACATTTTTATTTTATGTTTTAGAATATTATAGTATTATATTACATAATCTTCAGTGTTATTTTCACCTGTTTATTTTGTTTCATTACATTGTAGTATATTACACTATTATATTATCTTCAGTTTTTATTTCCATATGTTTATCTTGTTTTATTAGATTATGTTATATTATGTTAATATATTATACTATCTTCAGTGTTTATTTTATATTTACCTTCCTTCCCTTGATGTAAATAGTTCTTGTATATGTGTATATATGTATATATGTATATATATTTATATGTATATATGTTTATGTGCTTTGTAATATATTTTTAGAAGATATCATTTTTGAATGTACAAAGTTATTGAATAATTAATAATAATTAAATAAAAATAATTTAATTATCCATTCAAAGTTGTTTGAGTCCATTTGATTGCTACATTTCCCTTTAGCTCTTCTAGTTACTAATGCAGCTATACAGTATTTGATGATGGTCATTAATGGTTCATCCATACCTTCTTTATGTAAATGAGCACTGCTTTAGATTTCTTAGTTTATCCATTGTTTATTCATTTACCCATGAATTGATTTCTTCTTGGTGGCTTTCAATTACAATAAGTAATGAGGAGGTGTGTTTTCTCAGAGGTACATGAGTATCTGAGGCCTGACATGAAATTCTTTGGGGAATAAATATAGATGTGAAGTAAATATAAATGTGTATGAAAAAATCATATGGTAATTCCCCATTTAGCTTTGTGAGGAGGCACCATACTGCATGCCCGCCAGTTCCTGCCTGCATCACTCTCTGTCCCTATCAGCAATGCACAAAGGTTACAATTTCTCACACCCTTTCTGGCACTTCTTCCTCTTATGTATAGTAGCTATCCTGACTGCTTTTGCAATATCTTTCTTACTGCTATTCCAGTGATTCAGGGTAAAATAAAACCTACTGAAGCCTTTTCTGTTGACTGAATGAGTGCCCCATGCAAGGCAATCAGCAAATATTGGTCCCTCTCTTGTTACCTTGTTTTTTCCTTTTTTTTCATTAAATTTTTTGTTTATTTTACATACCAATCACAGTTCCCACACACCCCTTCCTCTCTCATCCTATTCCCTCCCCAACCTCATTTCTATTCCCCAACCCACTCCTCAGAAAGGGTAAGGCCTCCCATGGGAGTCAACAAAGCATGATATGCCAAGTTGAGACAGGGCCAAGCTCCTTCCCTGTCCATCAAGAATGAAGCACTGCTTTAGTTAAAGTGCTGCATTTGGAACACTTTTCTACATCATTATATATAGTCTGAGATAAATATAAATGCAGGCATTTTCTGTTTCAAAAACAGCCTTATATGTGAAAAAAATATATGTGATATGTCAATATTTGTTTTTAAGATACTTTAAGCTCAGAACCAAGCCCTGATGGGAATTCATTTTGAACAACATTTGCTCAGTAGAATTTATTCTTTCATTGGTGAAAAAGACAGGAGTAGAAAAGGAAATTTATGATGAAATGTTCTCTGTTCCATGATACTGTATTAGTTCTTTAAGTCGTGTGACAAACACCATTTGACAAACAAAGCATGGTTTTGGCACATCACTTTAGAGAGTTTAAGTCCATGTGAATGAAGAAGGCATGGTGTAGGAAATCAGTGGAAGGTGGCTGGACTATGAGGCGGCAGATGTTCTGGTTCTGGTTGACCTATAAGCTGAGCACTTCTGAAACTAAAAATTGAGGATAATCCCTCAAAGGGGTGGCTCTAGCGATCTACTGTACAGGGCATTCCTTAAAGGCCAGCATTCTAAAAGGACAGTGTAGGTAATGGTACACAAAAATCTTAAAAAGAGCTAGACCAAATACGTGAGAAAAATACCAAAGCTTGCAGCTCCAGGACAAGAAAGTGGGGAATATGATTACAAGAAATGAACTCCAAAGGACATAGGCAGACCCTTTTCAGCCTTAACTCCTTCAGTCTATCTGGACTCTCTCAGGTTCATTCCATTTTTTAAATGCAAGAGTTCTTACATACATCCCACATTCCTGGCATCTCCAGCATCCTAGCATGTCCATGGCGCTTTAGACCTCACCCTCATGCATACCTGCCTTAGTTAAGGTTTCCATTGCTGTAAAGAGACAACATGACCATAGCAACTCTTATAAGGACAACATTTAATTGAAGGAGCTCACTTACACTTTCAGAAGTTCACTCCATTATCATCATGGCAGGGAGCATGGCAGCATGCAGGCAGACATGGTGCTGGAGCAGTAGCTGAGAATCCTATATCTTGCAGGCAGTGGGAAGTTGACTAAGACACTCAGTAGTATCCTGAGCATAGGAAACATCAAAGCCTATACTCTCAGTGACACATTTGCTCAAAAAAGGTCATGTCCACTCTAAACCATACCTCCTAATAGTCACTCCCTATGAAACTATGGGGGTCAGTTACATTCAAACTACCACATTCCACTCCCTTGCACCCATAAACTTGTAAAAATATCATAATGCAAAATGAATATAGTCCAACTTCAAAAGTCTCCATTGTCTATCACAGTCTCAATAATGTTTTAAAGTACAAAGTTCAAGGACTTTCCTGAAATTCATAAGTCTCTTAAATGTAATCCCTTATAAAATCAAAAATAAGCCGGGCGGCAGTGGTGGCGCACGCCTTTAATCCCAGCACTCGGGAGGCAGAGCCAGGTGGATCTCTGTGAGTTCGAGGCCAGCCTGGTCTCCAAAGCGAGTTCCAGGAAAGGCGCAAAGCTACACAGAGAAACCCTGTCTCAAAAAAATAAATAAATAAATAAAATAAAATCAAAATAAAACGAGATCACATACTTCCAACATATAATGGCACAGGATATACATCAACATTCCCAAATGTATTGAAGGGAACATAGTGAGGAAAACTGAATCAAAGCAAGATTGAAAATCAGCCAGCCAAACTCCAAAGGCTGCATTTCAATGCCTGATGTTAAAAAGCTCTTCAGATGTCCAACTCTGTCCAGCTTTGTTGAGTGCAACATATTTCTCTCTCTCTCTTGAGCTGGTCCCATTCCCCATCAGCAGCTCTCCTCTGCAGGTATCCCGTGACACTGGCATCTCTAACATTGGGGTCTCCAAGGCAATCCAGGCTTCAACTTCCCAGCTTCACACAATGGCCTCTACTGGGCCCCCATTCAGGGACATCCTGACACATGCCATTTCTTCTATCCTTAGCTCTAAAGCCAAAACCACATGGTCAAATCTGCCAAGAGCTGCTGCTTACTGGAGTTGGAACATGAGACACTTATTCAGTTGAAATCTTTCCCAGCTTTCTGTTCTTCACTGCCTAAGCTTGGCTCTCCTGAAACTGGCTCTCTAGACCAGACTGGCCTAAAACTCAGAAATCATCCAGCCTCTGTGTTTCCAGTGCTGGGAATAAAGGTGTGCCCCACATCTTCTGGTGCTAAGTTTTTCTTTAGTTCCTGTTCCCAAGTTGGAAACTTACCCTGGGTGGGATCTTGTGCTGAGGTCACCACTCCCTTAATTCCTTTTCTTAATCTGTTTTTCTCCTTGACCAGAGGACTTAGATCCCTTCCACTCTTGGTGCTCCTTTTCTCCTTAAATGGTATATTTTGTAATTTACCCTGCTCATCTTGCTACTTTCCATTATAAATCTTCATTAGAGGTACCACTAACAGCCACACGACAAAGCCTAAACCAGGCTGTTTTGAGATTTCCTTTGCCAACGGAATTAATTCAAAACTCTTCACTTTAACTTCAGGCGAACTTTTCAAACTAGGGCAAAAAGCAGCCGCTTTCTTCACCAAAACATCACAAGAATGATCTCTAGGCAACATACTAAAATTCCTCACTTCTGAAAACTCTTGAGTAAGCGCCACCCCCCCCCCCCCATTTCATCAAATCACATTGGACACCAAGGACTTCCATGCTCATTCTAGTATGGCCCATTAAGCAACACTAAAAGCTTTCAATTGCTTTTTTAATTCACAGTCCCAAGGCCCATATTCCTTCAAACAAAAACATTGTCAGATCCGTCACAGCAATGCCCCACTCCTGGTACCAACTTCTCTCTTAGTTAGGGTTACTATTGCTGTGAAAAGACACTATCATCACAGCAACTCTTATTGGGAAAACATTTATATGAGGGAACTCACAGTTTCAAGATTCATTCCATTATCATCATGGTGGGAGAAAGGCCACATGCAGGCAGACATGCTTCTAGAGAAGTAGCTTAGAGTCCTATATAATGCAGGCAACTAGACATTGACTGAGACACTTGGCATTATCCTCACCATTGGAAACTTCAAAGCCTGTCTCCATAGTGGCGCACTTCCTCCAACAAGGCCGTACCTCACTCCAAAAACAGCCTTATCTCCTAATAGTGCCATTCCCTAAGAGATTATGGGGCCAAATTACATTCAAACTATGACAATAGCCTACTCTGGGCTGCCAGTATGAAACCTACTACATATTCCCTGAACAACATGGTTTTTCTCGAAATCTTAGTAGAAGTTTTCATGTCTCCATAATTCTTGCTATCCTGGTTAGCTTCAGCTGTCAACTGGACACAGTCTGAGTGAGTCTTATTTAATTATTAAGATCAAGTTAGTTTGCGGCTATGACTATGAGGGACTGAGTTGATGAACCATTGATTGAGGTGACTGTAGCACACTGTGGGTGGGGTGGCATCATCCTGGAGAATTAGTCCTGGGTTGTGTAAGAAAGCTAGGTGATCAAGACAGAGTGAAAGTCAGCAAGCCATGTTCTTCTCTAGTTTGAGCTTGAGTTCTTGCCATATGTGTCCTCAATTTTGATTAATAACATGGAAGTGGAAACGGAAGCCAAATAGACACTCCCCTCTTCAGGGGTCAGAGTGTGTTACCACAGCAACGGAATAGAGCTAGACCACTTGCTTTCTGTATGTTTGAAAACTACAGCCAGCAAGACCAGCTCTGCTGCCCACTTGAGCAGTGGCTGGAATTTAGACAACTGTAGTGATGTCTCAGTGCTGGGGTTGGAGAGAACGCAGAAAAAGACTTATACACTCTCCCTATTCTAAAATAGTTCACAGAAATATATCATGTCTCAACCATAATTTTCTTTTCTATAAAATGAAGCACATACTTGTGACTCAATTATACAGTCATTCAAATAAAATAAGATAACATACTTGACAGAGGAATGTACACAATGCTTTATTGAACTAAGGTTTTATTTTTAACTTAAATTTCTCTAATAGCTTGCACTGTTCAAAATGTTATTTTATATAACCTAAATTAAGATTTTATAGTATTCAGATCATGACTACCATATGGTGCATTTAAAGTAGATTGTACTGTGTTCATTAACATCACTAAAAAGAAACAATACCCAGATATCACAACTAAAGCAGAATCCATTCCTTGTAATACTTATATTATTTGAATCTTATTTGCATCAATGTTTGTGAAGTGTCTGAGGATAAAATACAAATATCTATGCCCTTCAAAATCAACAAAGCTGAGACTGTAAAATGTGACTATTAAAATTCTAATAACAGAAAAATTTATAAAACTTCATGGAAAGCAATATTCTTAAAGGATGAGGATAACAGCTTCTCTTTTTAGATGGGTGTTACTCTATTCATTCTGAGGGTGACCCTAGAAAGTACTCCGAGTAATGGAGATCACAGAGCCTGAACTATCCATCTTCTGCAACCAGACAAGGCTTCCAGTCAGTTGGGTATGAGACACCAACCCAGCCACTAAACACTCGACCTACAATCTGTCCTAACTATATGATGTTCTGGTACAATGACACTTAACCAAAGAAGACTCACAAAAAATCAGTGAAATGACTTTTTTTTTAATTTAATTTTATTTTATTTTACAATACCATTCAGTTCTACATAACAGCCACAGATTCCCTTGTTCTCCCCCTTCCTGCCCCCCTCCCCTGCCCCCCAGCCCACCCCCCATTCCCACCTCCTCCAGGGCAAAGCCTCCCCCGAGGACTGAGATTGACATGGTAGACTCAGTCCAGGCAGGTGCAGTCCCCTCCTCCCAGATTGAGCCAAGCGTCCCTGCATAAGTCCCAGGTTTCAAACAGCTAACTCATGCAACGAGCCCAGGACCTGGTACCACTGCCTAGATGCCTCCCAAACAGATCAAGCCAATCAACTGTCTCACCTATTCAGAGGGCCTGATCCAGTTGGGGGCCCCTCAGCCTTTGGTTCATAGTTCATGTGTTTCCATTCATTTGGCTATTTGTCCCTGTGCTTTATCCAGCCTTGGTTGCAACAATTCTCGGTCATATAAACCCTCCTCTTTCTCGCTAATTAGACTCCCAGAGCTCCACCAGGGGCCTAGCCATGGATGTCTGCATCCAGATTCCTCAGTCCTTGGATGGGGTTTCTGGCACAACTATTAGGGTGTTTGGCCATCCCATCACCAGAGTAGGTCAGTCCCAGCTGTCTCTCGACCATTGCCAGCAGTCTTTTGTGGGGGTATCTTTGTGGATTTCTGTGGGCCTCTTTAGCACTAGAGAAATGGCTCAGCCATTAAAGGCTAGGCTCACAACCAAAAATATGAGAAAGAAATGACTTTTAATGATGTTCTACTTTGTTGAAAGAACAGTACCCAGTTTAATGGCCATCAATCAGACTGCCACTGGAAGCAGATGGGGGCAGGTGCAGAGATCCACAGCCAAACATAAAGCAAAGAGAGGGTGCAGGTTTGAGGTTTCCATCCAGGCCCTGCCCTTGGAGCTCAGGGAATCCCAGGGAAGAGCAAGAGTCAGAATTGTGGGATGCAGAGGGGTCGAGGACACCAGGATATCATGGTTGAGAAACCCATGGGGACTCACAGAGCCTGGAGCTGCAGCAGGGAGCCTGTATAGGTCTGCACTAAGTCCTCTGCATAGCTGGTATGCTGTTGCCTTGGCCTTTTGGGGGCACTTCTGAGAATGGGAGTTGGGGTGACTGACATTTCTGCCTGCTCCGGGGACTCTTTTCCTCCTTGGGCATGCCTCACCCAGCCTTGATGTGAGGGTTTGTGGCTGGTTGTGTTGTGTTCTATTTGGGTGATGTCCCATGGGGGCCTGTTCTTTCCTGGGGAGAGACGGAAAGAGGGAAGCAGACAGAAAGGAGGAGGTTGTAGCAATGCCCACATTACTACCTGTTCACCATGTCTTAGTGACAGGCTGAGGATTAAAAAGAGAGACAAGACAGCAGCGGGTCATTCGTCTCAGTAGAATGCCATTTATTGAAGGAGGGAAGAGGCCTTAAATACAGACTTACAGTACAGTGGAAGAGCAAAAGAGGGCAAAGGTAAGCTACAGATGTTTTACACTCTAGCATTACACCAATATGCAGGATACGCGAACAAGGAACCTTCGGTAAGCTGTTTAGGAAGAATGAAACCGGCAGGGAATCAGCATAGTGAGGACATCTGATCAAGGTCAGCAAGCAAGGCAACAGCTCCCAAAAAAAAACGGGGGCCAGGGCCCAACAGGAGGTAAGGGACAACATGAAGGAGTAGACAGAGGGGAAGCTCTGGTCTGGGTGAATTGTATCTGAGTACAATAAAAAAAAATTTAAAAATTATACCTGTAATTGATGTTTATTAAATAAACTATTACACATAAAAATGCTCTAATAAACCAGTTAATACATAAAGTTGTAAATAATAATCTTGGCAGTATGTAAATGTTTTGAGAATATCCTTAGCTATTTTCTGGTAATGTAATTATATTAGACTGTGAGTTACTTCCCATGAAATTATTCTAGGCTATGAGTTATATAGTGGAATTTTATTTTATCAACTAGTTAAAACATCAAAGGTATCTTAGGAGTTTGTAATGAACTTTACAGAACCGAGATGTTTTCAAGTGGTTATTCTAAACTGGAGATTTAAGTGTGTTGTCTGTAACTATTTGAGTGATTGTAAATAAATTATTATTTATTGAATTACAGAAACAAGGGAAATCACTTCTGGTCCCCATATTATATGAGTCTATGAGACATAAATAAATTAACTAAATAAATAAATGCATGAATGAATCGGAAGCTGGAGGGGACAGCCATGAGTGATGGGAACTCATCCCTTAAATTTTTGGTTGTGAGTCTGGCCTTTAACGTCTGAGCTATCAACTTCAGCTCCCCCAGAAACCACTAGAGCATGTAAAAAAAAATCTATGAAGGTGGTGAGGGCTAAGGAAAACTTCTTATCCATCTTAGAGCTAGACTTTTTCTGTCTGAGGGGAAAAATAAGGAAACGCACATGCTTTCTGATGGTGGTAAGTTTCTCTTTTACTACATCTTAGAAAATCTCTTTCTCTGAGAATCTCTCTGTCTCCACATGATACATTCCACATTGTTACATTCTCCATAAATTCTCCGCACACCCACATACCTCTTTTGCACAGTTACATCTACACATTTCTTCTCTCTACTCTCTCACATTCCTTCACTAAGTACCACATCTTTCATTCACACTTTACTCACTCATTCTCTCATTCATTCATTCACTC